>NW_015168089.1:214073-235395 GCF_001447785.1 Gekko japonicus | reverse complement strand
GTATGTTCTCACATTGCGGCCTAACAAGTGTTGCTTGTTCCACTAAGTGCTGAGCCTGCACAACTATGTCAAGTGCCTCTGACTGATGGATGCCACTGTGAAAGCACAAAGGCAACCCTCTAAAGGCTTTACATGATTCGTGACCGGCCCGTGGTGACCTTGGGACATCCCTGTTCCAAGCCAGCTAGTAAACTGTGAGCATGTGTCAGTGATGACTACCTGGCCAGCTGCCGCACTGAATGCTGCCAACTGTGCAGACACTCAAAATATTGCCTGTTTAGAATTGCGAACAAATCATCTATGTGAGCATATGGGTTGCTTGACAAGAGTGAATAGTCATTGTGAGCGAGTGACGTTCAATGCTTAAAAGCGTTATTTGGCAAAAACTGAATCACTGCCACGGTCTGCATATCCCTTCACATTCATTGTTCTGCCTTTTGGTTTTCCTTTGGATCACTGGGGCTACCTCTTCCCACAGAACACGGGAAAGTTTTCTGTGACATCCAAGATGTATGTATTCAAAGCAGTCCTGGGGACAACTTGGTGTATGGCTAGTGATTTTCCATAAAGAAGAACGGCAAAGCTTGGAAAGGATTTAAAGAAAGATTGCTTCCCTTTATTTGGGAGATATCTGAGTGGGATTTTTTTGAGAAAGTGGGGGTTTGGTGAAGGAGACAGAGAGAGAAGCACTTGAAAACCCTACAGGTTGCCAGAAATCAGCTATGACTTGACAGCAGTTGCCACCAACAGAGGGAGAAGCAGACAGTCACACCTGGAGTGAGTACCAGGTCAGTTGCCCTGACCTCCAACATGTGCCTCCACCATGGCTCTACCTGTATATATATAAATAAAAGAAATGCTACACAGACAGAGGAGGAGGAGGAGGAGGAGGAGGAGGAGGAGGAGGAGTTGGTTTTATACCCTGCCCTTCACTACCCTAAGGAGTCTTGGAGCCTCCAGTATCCTCACCTCCAAGGGAAACACCCTGGATCAACACTAGCCCCTGGAACTTCTCACCACTCAGAAGAGTGGAGTGAGCCTGTATGGCCAGGCTGAGTCTGATACACATGGAGGAGCATTGCACTGGTTGTGGAGAAACCACCCTGGGTTTGCCACTGAGTAGATACTCAACAGAGAACGTCAACAAGGATATGCTGGAGGGTCATGGGGGGAGGGGCTGTGGCTCAGGGGCTTTGTCTGCAGAAGATCCCAAGTTCAGTTCCTGGCTTCTCCAGTTAAAAGGACCAGGTCATTAAAAATGTGATAATCTTCTAACTGACACCCAGGCCATGGTCTGAGTCAGTATAAGTCAGCTTTATGTGACTGTGACAGATAGAGCTTTAACATGTATTTGTCTCAATTTACATTTTTAAAGTGTATAATTAAAGCATATCATTAAAGCATCTTTGGTGCACACCTAAAAATGTAAAGTGGCTCCCTGAATTGCATTCAGTAGGAAATACATATTTATTTATATTTATATAAATATTTATATCCTGCCTTTCAAATACCTGAACTGTCTCACAAAAATGTAAGAAATTTACAAACTTGTTATATAAAATATATGCATGGTGGAGGAAGCATTGATTCATGGATCCCCATAGTGGGTGAGGAACTGCATTCCTTGGATAAGGAACTGCATTTTCAGATTCTATGTAAAGGTGTGTCCAGATATGTTTGCATTGCAGTGTACATCAGACACCAGTATGTGGGGAGACACTCCCAATAGTGAGAAATTCTCTAGCTTTTTGTCTAGGGTGGCACAGTCCCTGTGTTGATGCTATAAAGACAATGATTGCAGATGAAGGGTCATGGGCTCAATGGTAGACCCTGCTGCTTGGCATGCAGAAGGTCCCAGATTCAATCCCTGCCATCTCCAGTTAAGGACCAGGCAGTGTGATGTGAAAGACCTCTCTCTGCCTTAGACTCTGGAGAGCCATTGCCATTCAGAGTAGCCAATACTGACTTTGGTGGACCAAAGGTCAGATTCAGTATAAGGCAGTTTCATGTGTTCATGTGTCCATGAAGAGAAAGGGATGTGAAGTGCCTTCTTCCTTACAAAGCTTCCTCTCTAATTCCCTTTCTAGCTCTGCAACAAAAGTATCTGGAGATGAAGCCCAACAATTATCCCCAGTTCAATTCAGTTTCTCCCTTGTGAGAAACGAACTGGGAAGTATTTTTTTCTCACTTGTTTCTCTCCTCATGCTAATTTTTTTTTTTTTGTCCTGGTAACATTAATGTGCCCTGACCTCAATAGCCCAGGCTAACCTGATCTCATTAGATCTTGTAGCCTAAGCAGGGTGGGCCCTGGCTAATTCTTGGATGGGAAACCTCCATCAGGGTCATGAAGTGAAGGCAGGCAATGGTAAACCACCTCAGAACGGAAGACGTGAGCAGTGACTCACAAAAGCTCCTGCCCTGCCACAAATGTTATTAGTCTTTAAGGTGCTACTGGACTCTTGCTCTTTTCTACTGTTACAGTGGCCAACCAGTTCCCCTGGACGGCCAATAGCAGGGCATAGAGGTCGAGGCCTTCCCTTGATGTTGCCTCCTAGCTCTGGAATTCAGAGGATTAGTGCCTCTGAATGTGGAGATTCCCCTCAGTCACAATGGCTAGCAGCCATTGATAGACCTATCCTCCATGAATGTATCTAATCCTTTTTAAAAGCTGTTTATTCCTGTAACCATCACTACATCCTCTGGCAGCGGATTCCACATTTTAATTATTCTCTGTGTAAAGTAGTATTTATCTTTGTCCATCCTGAACCTATTAGAATGTATCACTGTATCTGCTCAGGAACCAAAATGGTTCTCTGGGGTAACTCACATCTTTAAAAAGGATCAGCACAGACAAAAGTATTCCTGTGAATAGCCTACTTTAGTCCAAATTTCAACTGGTGTGTAGATTAATGAGAACAGACTGGTTTGCCAAGGTATCCCCACCCCCGAAAATTCCAGAGTTTTGAGAACTCCGTTCCCTTTTCCCATTTAAGGCCCTTCATGTTTTTACGGCCTTCTCCAATCACATAATTTTAAAACTGCCCAGCCCTCAAGAATGTTTGCATTTTAGAACTGAATGACTGTATATGTTGGAACAGTTGCAAAGCAAAAAAGCAAAACAGTGTACCCTGACAGTTTTAAGAAAAAAGTTAGGGTGACTGCCAAGATCTGTACTTGTTTATAAAGCCCAACCTCACTTTACAGATTGGATAGACTTCGACAGAATAAACCACCCTCCTCCACACAGTTAAATACATGCCTGCCCAAATCTCAAAGCACAGAAGCCCCTTTTGTATGTTGGACAATCGTCTACATTGTAATACATCTTCTGTATATGAATGATAGTCTTGGAATCTTGGAATCCATTTGCCTTCTCTGCATTAGCAAATGTCTGTTTGGGGAGATGGAAAAACCAAACCATCTTCTCTTACCTCTACCCTTTCTTATCCCATTTCTTATCCAGAGGATAACATTTTTATAGTCTGCTCCCAACAAGTGCTATGCCAGCAAATCATTCTTTTGGATGGCAGATGTAAACTGCTGCTCTGGCAGAAGTTGAAACCCAAGTCGTTACACCAGTAAAACCCGTAGCACTGCAAATGGTAGGGATGAGGGGGAGGTGGCGCTGAAGTGGCAGTGTTACATCACTTCAGAGGAAAAACTGGAAATGGCATTACTCCTATCTAGGAATTGCTGGAAACTCTATGGAAAAATCAAAGAATTTCTAGCAAGTCCTAGAGAGGTGACATTACTCCCAGGTTTTCTCTGGAAGTGCTTGGCAACACTACTCGGCAGTGCCATCCTAAGTAAGTCTACTCAGAATCCTACTCAGATGTATTCAGGAAGGCTTCATCCCAGGAACACAGTCATAGGATTGCACTGTTGGGCACTTTCTGCACTCTTCTTTTAATCCATTTTCACTGCGGTGTCCTCCAAGCAATTCTGCACTAAAACTGAATTCAGCCTTCTTTGTATTACAGGGTTTTTCCCCCTCATTCTACATTACATTACTTCCCTTCAGTGATCAGCCTGGTTTCAGTTTGCTGCTGCTCTGGGTTATTTGGATGCTGTTTTGCTGTGGACTTAAATTGTATCGAAGGCTAGTTCTGCATCTGGCATTTGCTCCACATTTTCTCAACTGGGAGGAAAAGGTGCAGCTCAAAGCCACATTCAAATACCTTGGGCCAGCGCCGTACTGATTGCAAAGTCACCCGTGAACAGTCATAAAATGGCCATAAATATATGCAGAGGGTACCATAAAAACCTGATATCAAAGAAAGTGAAAGCTGCATGCAATGCAGAGGGTACCATAAAATCCGATGTAGTATGCAATGTAGAGGGGAATTTCTGTTCCAACATGGGTTTGCCAAAACAACAGAGGAAAAAGTCAATGCAGAATTGCCCATACATTGAGAAAATCCAGAGTAGCATGTAAATGCAGAAAGAAAGTCTACATCATTGTGTGCATTGTGTGCATTGGCTTCATAGCAGTCCTGAAAGTAGGAGTGTTGATTTCAGGTATCATTCCCAAAACTACTGGAGAGAATGGGCTAGATCCCTTGAATAAAATAGTGTTTCAAGAATACAAAAAAGACAATTTAAAGCCTCTAAACTGTCTACATTAATATGTATTCTCCAACCATTTTCATGTATAGAATGGGTACCAATAGAAGAATTTTATTTAACCCCATATAAGACCTGGTGAGAGATGTAAAAGTGATTGCACCGCTTGGGAACAGTGATCATAATGTTGTTGAGTTCAACATTTGTAAAAATAGGGAATTGGCCAAAAAGACTCACACAACCACTTTTAACTTTAAAAGGGGTAATTGTTCTGATATGAGGGGACATGTGGGGAGGAAACTGAAGGGAAAAGTAGAAAGGGTCAAAACCATTCCCATGGCCGATGGGGAGTGGGGAGGGGTTGCAACAAACCCGGGACCTTCCCAGGACGTGGTTCACTCATGGCACACACTTGACATGATTGAACAAACACTGATAAATCTTTGCGCATGCGCGGCCACCACAATTGTATTTGTAGAAGCTGAAGAGATTTCACAAAGTCGGAGTGGCCAGCTAGTTTGGAGCCGTGGATGGAATGCATAACTTCCCCCCTTTGGGAAAGGAGAACATACAGTTTATTGTCACGATACCAACATCTATTTTCCCTTTATATGCAATCCCCCACCCCTGTCAGCAGCTCCTTGTCCGCTTCCGTAAAGGCGAAGGTGAAGTGGCCGGCCCACTGTGAAGAGTCGGGGGGGGGGGGGTAACGAGAGGCTGGGCTTCAGGCAAATTGGCTGCTTGCCTGCGAGTGGTGACCGCTCCCCACAGCTGGGCAGGAGTGAAAACTGAGTCCAGGATGATGTCCCGTTGACTGGCATGCTGGGGGAGGCGCAAGAGGGTGTCAGCTAGCGAGTTCGCCGAGCCCGGGAAATGATGGAGGGTGAACTGAAACTTAGAAAAGAAATCAGCCCACCGCAACTGTTTGCCGTTCAAACAGTGAGGCGTTTTAAGAGTCTCTAAGTTCTTGTGATCAGTCCAAACCTCGAAGGGCCCCCTCGCCCCCTCCGGCCAATGCCTCCATGTTGAAAGCGCTAGCTTGATGGCCCCCGCCTCCTTCTCCCATACGGACCAATGTCTCTCAGAGTCAGTGAATTTTTTAGAGATGTAGGCAAGGGGGTTTAAGAGCCCATCATCTCCCTCTTGCAAAATGCCCCCCCATGGCAACATCTGATGCATCTGTTTGCACAATAATTTTTTTCTCCTCGTCTGGGTGTGCTAACACTGGCTCAGACATGAAGAGAGCTTTTAAGCGCATGAACGCCTCTTGGCATTCGTTCATCCAAGGTAGTGGGACGCTCGGCTTGGTGGCTTCCAGGCCCTTCCCCTTTGTTTTTAACAAGAGTGACAGGAAGGCTGATTTGGGCAAAATTGGGCAAAAATGAACGATAAAAGTTCGAGAATCCGAGAAAGGATTGGAGTTGCCTCCTAGTTCGAAAGGCCTCCCACCCCAATACCACTTGAATCTTCCCCAGGTCCATTTCCAACCCCACATTAGAAATGCAGTAGCCCAGGAAGTCAATGTGTGTCTTGTGAAATTCGCATTTGGACAGTTTGGCAAACAGTTTGTGCTTCTGCAACGTTTTCAAGACATCTCTCACCAGTTTCACATGGGAGGGCAAGTCGCGGGAGTACAAAAATATATCATCTAGGTAAACAAGCACCCCTTTAAACAGATGTTTATGTAACACTTCATTGATCAAGTTCATGAACACCCCCGGAGCCCCTTGAAGTCCGAAGGGCATCACTAGGTACTCAAATTGGCCCAGGGGTGTATTGAAAGTGTTTTTTGGCTCATCACCTTCTTTTATGCACACACGGAAATAAGCGTCTCGCAAATCCAACTTCGAAAAATGCATCGGGTAAGCATTTGTGGCTGAGACTGCATTCAAGTCGCGGTAATCCGTGCAGAGTCTCAGCCCACCATCTTTCTTTTTCCTAAATAACACAGGTGCTGCAAAAGGGGACGAGGCCGGCTGGATAAAACCATGTGCCAAGTTTTTATCTATGAACTTTCTCAGTTCGTCTTTCTCGGCTGGCCCCATGGCATAAATTTTCCCTTTGGGTAGCTTAGCCCCTGGCACCAGTTCGATGCTACAGTCCGAGTGGCAATGGGGGGGCAGCTCATCAGCTTCCTCCTCCCCGAACACTTTGGCCAAGTCCCGGTACTCGGGAGGGATGGACTGTAGTTCTTCTTGGGCAAGGAGGGCCATGGGTTTATTGGGGGGTGGTTTCTGGCCCCACTTCGCATCCCAACAATGGTCCTGGCACCTTGGCGAGATGAATTGGACCCTCCCTTCTTCCCAAAGTATGTAAGGATTGTGCCCGTACAGCCAAGGGGAAGCAAGCTGCTGGGGTAATCACGAAGGACCTAGACTCCCAGTGCTCTCCAAACCCATCAGTAATGGTACCGTTTCATATAGACACAGGTCTTTCATGGGAGACCCGTCCATTTGGGTGAAGATTAATGGATCTTTCAACTTCACCACCTCCACCTCCAGCCCAGCTACCACCGAGGGGCTTATTGTCTCTCCCGCACCCCGAGTCTATGAGAGCCTTCGCTCTAACGTGAGTTCCAAGGGTTGGGTTAAGGATTGACACAGTCATGAAAAATAGGGAGGGGAGTTCGCTCACCACTTTTTGCGCCTCTCTGGGAGGGTCCTGCCACTCTGTGCCTTCTACAGCAGGACCGAGTCATTTCCCGCAGGCTCCCGTTCCTCGCTGCTGGAGTCTCCCTCGTCTTCTTCTGGCGACGCATGTAAAGCCTTCACAAACTTCGGTTTTCCTGTGGGTTTCTTCACTGGGGTGGCTGGACGGCCTTTGCCTGGATCTGCTTTCTCTTGTCGGGCGGGTTGCCCACGGTCGGCAGCAAAATGGCCCCTTTCTTCACATTTTAGGCACAAACCTTGTCACATTTGTTGCTCTCGCAGGGCATCTGGTTGCCTCGTTGGTTTGGGCTTCAGGAGAGGAGGGGTAGCCTTTCCCCCAGCGGCCGCTATGTCAAGCTTCAAAGTCTGCAAGCGGTTCTCCACACTCTCGGCTTCTTGCATCCAGGCCATCAGAGAAATCGGGTCCACTGACCTCAGTACCGTTTCTCTGATTTCCGCGTTCAGCCCAACTCAGTACATCTCAGCAAGGATGTTATTGGGCCAGTTGGGTAACTTGGCTGCGTGTAGCTTGAATTCGGCCGAGTACTTGCGTACCGTTTTCCGACCTTGTTTCAATGTGCGCAAGTACGCTCGCGCTCTTGGTCCCGCGTTGCGGTCTTCGAACTGGGCTTGCAGCGCCCACATGAAAGCAAACATATCTGTCAGTTCAGGGCCCCTGGTGTTGTGCAGCCCCACGTACCAGGTGGCTGCGGCCCCTCTGAGCCTCGCGGCCACCACATCAATGCGGCTGCTGTCATCTGGGAACAGGTGGCCTGAGCGATCCACGAATTTCTGCACTCGCACAATGAAATACGAGAGTTCCTCCAGGTTTCCATCAAAGGTTGCCTCAATCAGATCTTTAGGCCGGGGTGTTTCCTGGCCCCTGGGACTGCTTGGTCTCGGCACCGGGACTGGCACGCCTGGCAGTCTTGGAGCGGGGACTGGGACTGGTTGCACAGGTACCCCCGGTTGGCTGGGTAGCCCCAGTGGGGCTGGCACCACCGGTCCCTGCAGCGGCTGGGTCCCTGGCGCCCAATCCGCCGGTTGCATCCACTCTACCGCCTCTTCGATGGTTTGCGTGACCAACTCCGGGATGGCTTGTATAATTTCTTCCAACGTGCATCGCAATTGCCGAACCGTTCGGTCAGCCGTCTCGACACGTTCTATTAGCCCCTCATCCGGGGACGCCCAGACACTCCTGGCCTTCGATCGATCCGTCACCCATGATTGAGCGATGGGTTCAAATTGTGCTTCCAGGGGAGGCAGCCCTGGGCCCGCCAAGCCTTTGTCATACAAACTGTCCCTCAAGGCAAACCCTAGGAGCGAATACGATTCTCTGGTGGTATCAGCATCAAATTGGCTACAGCTTTGACTGTCTCGCCTGCTGTGCCTCGGTCGGTACTTGGAGCCTTGAGGTGTCAGGAACAGGGACGTCGTAGACTTCTTCAGGCCCGCCCCCCCACTCAGCACGGTTACTGGCTGCTGGGTAGTTACCGGCACCGACGCCATAGTCGCCGGGGGTCCCTGCTCTGTGTCCAGGTCTTCGGGTTCCTCTTTGTCGGGTTTGAGTGGTTTCCCCTCTCCATCACTCATATCGAGATCGATAGATATGCTGAGATGGGGAATGAAGGGATTCTGAACAGAATGTCAGACTTCCCACAGCATCAATGAAGTACACACTTGTAGAAAAGGTTTTACTTTATTTGAAGCTATAGGTGCATGGACAGGATCACTGTTCAGAATGAGGGGGTTTCAAAGAGCATGGCATGTTATAGTACATTCAAACTACTGAGGCCCAATTATGGGGGTTCCCGTGCGTGCCATCGGGCCCTGGGAGCAAATGCTTCTAGGCAGCATATGTTATCTCTTTCTCATGGTGTTTCGTGAGAGCCTCCAGCAACTAACAAGCAGTGGCAACCACCTGTGGCCTTGGGAGATATAGACGTTTCAGCAGGCTAAGCAATTATGCGCATCAACAGTTATACATGTGAAAAGGAAAGCAAACAAGCGCACACAGAAAGAATAAAACAAAACATTGGCAGCATGCTGACAATAACACATAAAGATAAGGCAAGGATCACCATACCTACAAGATTCTTAATAGTCGTTTCTACCATTAACAATATAAATGAAAAGAAAAGTACAGGAATAACACTGGCTGCCCTATTTTAGGATTAATAAAGCTAAAACAAGTCCATTTAGCCAAATTGAGTACATCATAGTTTCCAATACAAAATAACCTTTCAGAATTTCATGATATGCATTAATTATCTCCTGTGTTTATTTTTTGTCATATTTCAGTTGGACTTTACGAGTTTTAGGAAATGCTACTCCTTTTTCAAAGTCAGATTCTTCAGAAGAACTGTCAGGAATAGATATGCTGTCTTCAGACTCATGATCGCTCTTTTCTGCTTGTATAATGTCCTCTGTTTTTCCTTTATCCTTAGACGCTGTTTGTTGCTGTTCCAAGAATATCTTTGCTTTTGGGGCAGAGTCAATCTTCTCTTTTTTGCCATTATAGTTGAAAATAAGGCCTTCTGGAAATGCCCATCTGTCGTCTCCTCTTTCGTATCTCAAATGGAATATCTTTTAAGATCTTTGCTTCTTCACCTTTGATTTTCAGGGATTTTCCATTTGTTGTTTTCAAAATGACATATCTGGTAGATCTTTTGGAGAATTTAACAAATATTTCACCAGGCAGTTTCTTTTTCTTGATGAAATCTGGATAAGTTTGATAAACCATATCCATGTCACTTCGTAGAAAATCCGCTGTAAAATCTGTCACTGGTGCCAATGCTTCGCTTAATAACGCCTTTAAATTCTCCCCTTTCTGTTCTGGGATACCTTGAATTCACAGGACATATAATGATTTCTCCATTTGAAGCTGTAACAATTGCTCTTTATCAGAGATCTGCTCTTTTTCCATGACCTCCAGTCTCTGTTTAATAGAATTTGCCTTAGCATCAACTTGTTTCACTGCTTTGTCAGTTTTGTCTGCCCTTTAACGGTATCCACCAATTGTTTCTGGAAACAGTCAAGCTTATTATTGATATTAGTCATCTGGTCCAACAGAGAAGTTTGGGAAGTCAGCAACTGCTTCCAGTTTATGAGACAAGGTCACTGAGCTGGCAGTTTCTGGAGAAGGTATTTTTTAAGCACCATTTTGTGTCCTCTCGTGGACACTGTTTACACAAGATACAGTTTGTCTAAACAATCTGAAAGTCTGTTTATTTGGTTTCGCTTTAAACTAATTTGCATGCCATTCAGCTAGCTTGACAATTTTCTTGCCACCTAGATGTTGCTTGGGCACCACAATTTTTCTTAAGAGGGGGTTAGGGCTAGGGGCTTTGGATTGGTTTCTCACCTTCACTGCTTGTTTAGCTTACAGGGATTTGCAAAGACTCACAGTTCATTTGAGTGATTTTTCGAAAAGTAGAAAGGACAACATATCGCTAGATTGCTTGCCTGCCTCATCCACCATGCGCCTCTGTTCTCCATATTGGTCTCGTGACGGTGGGACCTATTGGGGTAAAGAGGAGCCTCAATTCCTCAGCTGTCACCTTGGAAGAGGCACCTCTTGGACCTCAGGCAGGAGACCCCTACAAGGTCTCTAGGGGGGCTAGGAACCGTCCGAGTCCCCTCCCGTCTGCCGCGATTTCGGGGCTCTCACATTGGAGCTCAATGGAGCACACCTGTTCAGTGAGTCGCTGAAACCAGAACTCTGCTCTTGTGTTTTCAGTAAGTCTCACAACACTGTCCAGTGTTCCAAAATAACACTCAGTAGCCATATTAAGATCCGGTGCAGTCTCTTAGTATGCCCAGGAAATGATCAATCTTCTATAAGTTTTTAAAAGTATAAACGCAGTCTTATATAAAGGACTCACAGAGTTAATGTAGATTATAATCCTTTTAACAGGAAGCATTCTTTGTTAAAAATGTTAGTCCAACTCTTTTTAATTTACATGTAATAAAACAAGAGGAAATCTTTTTTGTTCAAACAGTTCACTCAGACGTTTAACAAGTTAACTTTTAACTGCCAAAAGTTTTTTACAGATATTTAAATGTTCAGATGACTATAGTCCTTTTTGCCCCTAGGTATTTTGTTGATCTTTACTTCCCAGTTTCTTTGCAGCCACTTACAAAGGTATGTGTATGTGGGAATCTCCACTCCCTGCTCTCTGTTTCCTTTAATTTTTGGGAGATTAAAGGGGCTTAATCAGAAGGTCATTAAAAGCTTGCTTGTTGCATTTACAGGTACTTACAGTGTAGATCTTATCTTCACTGATGTTATGATGAGGCTCGATACTCTCTTGTGTGAGTGCTCAAAGCTTCTGCAAAAACATGGCTACCATTCTTGCTCAGCTCCGTGCTTCTGCTTCAGGACAGTCCTGGGATACCAACCACTCGCTACCACTCGCGGGAGAGCCCAAAATAAGTCCACTCCTCCTGGGCCTCCCTCCAAGAGGTCCAGTAGAATTCGGAACCTCCAAAAATCCCATTAAAAAGCACGGAGAGTCAGCAATTCTTGGGAGCACCCCAAGAATCAATCATGCCACTGCACTACAGCCCGCCCCCTCTTTAACTCACACTTATGCCAATATAGATGGGATCCCCATATTGTTGGATATTGTGCTCTTACAGTTATTCTTGATTGTCCTATCTGCACAGGAAATTACAACCATAGAATCATAGAGTTGGAAGGGAACTCCAGGAAATTCACAAATACCTCCCCCGCCACACCTGCAGTGACCACCGTTCCACACCCAGAAGATGACAAAAACAAAAAAACCCAAACCCAGGATCCCTGGCCAAACCGGCCTGGAGAAAAATTGCTTCATGACCCCAAAGGGGTGATCAGCATTTCCCTGGGCGTGTAAGAAAGGGCCACAAGAACTAAGCACTGAGGCCACCCTTCCTGCCCTCCCTCTCATGATCTGCCTAAGATCACAGAATCTGCATTGCTGTCAGATGGCCATCTAACCTGTTTGAAAACCTCCAAAGAAGGAGAGCCCACCACCTCCCAAGGAACCCTGTTCTCCTGAGGAACCGCTCTGTCAGGAAGTTCTTCCTAATGTTTAGATGAAAACTCTTCTGATTTAATTTCAACCCGTTGGTTCTGGCCTGACCTTCTGAGGAAACAACAAAGAACTCTTGTACTATCCTCTGTATGACAGCCCTTCAAGTACTTGAAGATGGTTATCACGGCTACTCCAGGAAGAGGCTTTCAAGGCAACTGAGAAGCACAGGTGGCTTGCCATTGCCTTCTTCTGCAGAGTTGTTTTTGGTGGTTGACCATGCTTAAGCTTCCCAGGCTCAACAAAACTGGCCTATACCGTGCCACCTTTCCTCCCAGGTGAATGTTTACAGTCACACAATGTCCAGTAGTGTGTGGATCCTACCTTAAATTCTCAATATGTGAGGTTATGGGCAGTGTTCCCTCTAAGCTGACTTAATGTGAGCTAGCTCACAGTCTTTTAGCCTCCAGCTCACAGGTTTTTGTCTTAGCTCAGGAAGGATGGCTTCAGAGCAAACTAATTGATGCAGTAGCCAAATCGCTCACTCAGAGCTTTAATGCTAGTATCTCACAAAGTAGAATCTTTGCTTACAAGACTCCACAGTTTAAAGGGAGCATTGGTTATGGGTTGTCTTTTGAGATGGGTTTGAAGAGTTCCTGGCTTCCAAAGAAGTGTCAAAACCTGATGCAGCTTTAGTGCATGAACTAATAACAAGCTTTTGTGCTGCAGATATCTATGAAGAATTGATGGTTGTTGGCTTGTGAGTAGAGCGCATTACTTTTATGACTTATTTACAAGTGAGGTTTCACATTTTGAAGTACAAACAAAGCTGTCTCTCTGTCTAAAATCTTTTTAATGTCCCTAAGTACACAGTGTGCAAATCTGTTCTTGATGCAGCCAAACAAGCTAGAAAGCTGTTATCTTCTGCATAGCCGCCGGGCATAAATTTATTATTTAGAGTTCTTTTGTACATCGCTTTACATTTTCAAGATGAATTAAAGACTCAGTCATCTTGTTATCTTGAGGTTCCTCCTGGATTCATTAGACCATATGGGGCCTCACTTGGCAAAAGTAAACCCTGAGGCCAAATATCAAATTATAAACTCTGGTATTCTTGGATTAAAAAAATAATGTTTTAGGATCACGAGAAATATTTTTAATATGAAACTCTGATCTCTGAAAAACAATTAGTATAGTATAATTGTTTCTCTGATTTATTCTGGTCTTAATATTTTCTGTTTCTGAAGCCATTAGGAAATTTGAAGCAGGAAAGATTACTTTTCTCGTTTCACTTTTACCACCTTAGAAGTAGTGAATGGTCGTGTTATGTTCATTAGGGCATCAGAAGGACCAAAGAGAAGGGCCTCTTCAGGGGTCATTTCGTAGAAAAAGAGCTAGGGGGACTCATTAGCATAACTCATTAGCATATGCCACACCCCCTGACATCACCGGAAGTGTGTCCTCCCCACAGCCGGCGGCGACCTCCAGCGGGCACCAGCAGGGAGCTCCAGGCCCCGCCCTCCCGCACCTCACCCGGGGGGATGGCGTCCCCCTGCGTCCCCCCCAAATGACCCCTGGGTCTCTTGCAAAGAGCTACAGTCAGGGCTTTTTTTTGGGAAAAAGAGGTGCCGGAACTCTCAAGAGGGAAATGAAGTTTTCAGTCTGTATATGAGTCAGCTTAGCCTAGCAGTTCCATTGACTCAAACAGTCTGTATACAAAAAACTCATGAACCTTTAAAACATTTTGAAAACAATTTTGTTGAGGTGGTTCCGGAACTCTGTTCCGACCTATTCCCCTAGAAAAGAAGCCCTAGCTGCAGATTTTCAGGAGAATTAGTAAAAAGATATCACCAGAACCCCAAATTGTTTTTCCATATATGTATCAAGTAGGGATGAAAAACATTGCTAATTGAAACATTTATCAGATCCCTGGTACATGAACACAAATATCCTGTTGTTTGTTGGATGTATTATGTCTGATTATATTGTTTTTACATTCTGTAATCTACCTTGAGTTTTGGCCAAATAAAGAAATTGTAAAAAACCTAAATAAAATACAGAATTGATTTCTCTTGACCTTCATGAAAATCAATCCCACAATTATTTTGAGTAGCATTATGTTCTGCTCCTCTCTTAATGTTCCCTGTGAAGCATACCCATTTAACATGATGTGTTCGTGTGCAGAAATAAATCAGTATTATCTATTACCTGTGTGTGTGCATGGTGTATACTGCCACAATAAATACCATACAGGTTACATATAAAAACTATACAGCATGAGTACACAGCACAATCAGATCTACAAAACAGCAAAAAGAATAGAGAACAAAAACTGTTAGCAAAAGTGTAAAGAAATATAAAAAAGAAATTAAATCAGGAATATATTATTCTTAGCATTTGATCCATATCCTGATAAATTACAGCTGAACTGGAGCCAGCAGCAATAACTGCTTCCTAGTCTCATGACTAGGAAGCCATGAAATTAAAAGATGCCTGCTCCTTGGGAGGAAAGTGATGGCGAACCTAAACAGCATGATAAAAAGTAGAGACATCACCCTGCCAACAAAAGTCCGCATGGTCAAAGCAATGGTACTCCCAATAGTCATGTATGGCTGCGAGAGTTGGACTATAAGGAAGGTCGAGCGCTGAAGAATAGATTCTTTTGAACTATGGTGCTGGAGAAGACTCTTGAGAGTCCCTTGGACTGCAAGAAGATCAAATCAGTCAATCCTAAAAGAAATCAACCCTGACTGTTCCCTGGAAGGCCAGATAATGAAACTGAAGCTCAAATAGTTTGGCCACCAAATGAAAAGGGAGCACTCACTGGAGAAGACCCTGATGCTGGGAAAGATTGAAGGTCAAAGAAGACAGGGACGGCAAAGGATGAGATGGTTAGACAGTGTCATAGATGCAACGAACATGAAGTTGAGCAAACTTCAGAGGACGGCGGAAGACTGGAACGCCTGGAGTGATCTTGTCCATGGGGTCGCGAAGAGTCGGACTCGACTGTGCGACTGAACAACAACAACAAGTCTCACGATCAAGGAACGATTGTAAGGTAAGCGAATACCACCAGACCTAATTCTGGATTGGGAAATTCCTGGATATTGGAGGGCGGAGCCTGGGGAAGGACTTCAGCGCAGATATGTTGGCATAGAATCCACCTTTAAAAGCTACCATCTCAATCAGGAGTTCAGTTGAGAAACGTACAAGACAGTTGAGGTCCCCAACTGTTTTAAATCTGTGGCTAGTTTTCAAAAGTTGGAAACAGATAGTTGGTGCCACCATAAAGTGGCTGCCAGGGGATGGGGTAGAACCAAACACAAAATGGCTGCCTAAAGGGATGTGTCCAATCATAAACATTTGGGCAGTTCTATAGAACGTTAGGAGGTTTCAAACAAAGTGTAATCCTATTATGGGGGTGGGATTACTGTGACAGAGTTGTCTTGCTGAAGCTAAGTAGGTCTGGATCCATTTGGTACTTTAGTGGACCTCCTAGGACTCCATGCAAAGGGGGTAGGCAAGACCATTACAATAGTTTTGCTCTGGCAATAGAGTTCCCCAGTAGAGGAGATATTGCAGAGCTTTCAAGCAGGCAATGGCCTGCAGTTCCCTTCCTATAAACACCTTTTTCTCAAGAGGGGAAAGATTCTGGTCTGTGCTGTAAGTAACCTAACTGGTTTCGCCTGCTGGAAAAACAAAAAGACCCAATTATCTTCCACCTTGATTTCCATGATGGAAGAAGAAAGCAGGCTACAGGTCCTGAAGATAAAATAAGTCATTGTGTGTTCTCCACCTAGGGATACGTTAAAGCTATCTGTGGGATTCCACTTTATGAGCTCCACATAGTGTCAATGATGGGAAGTGGTTTTTTGGACCTCACTGCTAGAATGTTCTCCAGTACTTTCCCCTATAGAATTTAATTATCACTGTACATTTATGAAAACAGCTAAGTAGGTACTTTCCAGGACCCCAGTTGGAAACCTGCTTTCTGTCTCTGGTTATCCCAGTAATTCTCTGTCACTGAGAATCAAATTTTGCTCTTAACTATAATACTGTGCCCTTCCCCTGCGTAGTACCATCCTGAATTATGTCCTTGATCATGCTAGCATGTAATAGAAGCTTGGGAATCAATCAAAACATATATGCACACCTTTCTCCCAAAATGCTCAAGTTCAATAGTTTAACATTGAAAGGCTGCAAAAGGAATGTAAGTATTCACAAGTTTCTCTGAACAAGATATGTGTTTTTATTATTTATCTATCACCCTTCTTCCAAGAAGCTCAGTGTGGTGAACATGGGTCTCTTCTCTTCCATTTTATCTGTATAACAATGATGGGGGGGGTGACTGGCCTCAGGTCACCCAGGTTACGCTGTGTGTGTGTGTGTGACTGCTCTCAGGTCACCCAGCAAACCTCATGGGTCTCTGAGGTCCAGCGCTCTAACTGCTATATCGAACTGGCACACACACACACAAGTGTGCAAGCTTTGTGAGTGCTTTACAATACTGAGGTGGTTATCATCTGAAAATTTTGCTTCGGCAATCCCTTTCATTCATATAAAACAAAGGGGAGCCAAACACCATTGTAAATCACATTGTCTGAAAGAGAATGTGGAATACAGTTAGATCTATCAGGAGTTTCTTAAACATTCCGTTTTCTGCAGAAAAGATATACTGCCCATTTCCAGCATCTTGTTAATTTTGAAATAATTCAGCCTCCCTGAGATTGGTGGTGGATCGCTGCTTTCAAAAAAGGGCTCCCTGTAGGGGAAAACAAAGAAAACCATCTCCTCAGGCAGAATTGCTTCTAGAGCCATTACCTTTCACTTGGTGTATTGCCTTATTAATACCCTGGTCTTAACAAGGATGTCAGCAAGATATAGATTTCTAAATAGGTTGCTGTGGAAACCAATGGTTCTTTACCCTTCCCTATTCCCATAACCTTATTTCCCCCTTTTCTATATTTTTAGACCAAAGGATGGCTGCCTAAATAAGAGAAGACTTTGTCTTCTTCTTTAGTAAATATTCATCATATTTATACGATGCTGAAATTTGGTGACCTTTTTCCCAATTGGGAATTACAGTTAATGGTTAGTTTGTATGAATCAATCCTTTCCAAGAGTTTTTGCTTTCAGTATGAAAGTACTGAACAAACAAAAAGAGGGGAGAGAAGGAGGAGGAAGGGAGAATCCTCTCATTCAGCCAGCCAACCCCTTGCAGCCATTATGCCATAACCCAGGAGCAGTGGGGAAGCTGGAGTGGAGACTGGGCCACACTGAATACCTAATGATGCCATGAAGTTCCCAACATTCTGAGTGCTTGGAACTGGGTTAAGAATAGCTACAAGTCAGTGGTACGCTGGAGCTGGCTCGTACCAGCTGTGATTGTTACATTTTCTGGAATTTTGTGAGCATTGAAAATTCATCAGGAGCTCTAGGATGCCATAAGATGCAAATACCTGAAACCCGGCAAGATGATCTAGACTTACCCTGGCCCTCAGTGGTGTGCGTTTGCATCGACATGCGCACACATGTGAATGCATCGAGGGAAAAGTTCATTAGTTAGTGTTAGCATTTGGTTCAGAGGCATTGCGAATTAAAAGTCCACCTTGCCTGCAGTTCAGGTCCCCTTCGACATCTGCTTCTTTACACCCTCCAACTAGCCTCAGCCTGATTGACAGGAACACAGGTGATAGAAGTGGAAAAGAAAACCTGGACTGGATTCCACATCCCCATGGAAAGGAGATGAGGGGTGAGGGATGACAAAATGCATTTCCAGTGAACGTGGAGGATGCAGAAAATGAAAGCATTTAATTTAAAATGTCTTTCCATTTGGGAGAAGGGGAAATAAAGTCTATCCTAGAGATTCTTATCTGTTCCTCTTCTCACAGGGCTTGCAGTATCTCCTCCAAGTAGGGTTGCCAACTCTGGTTTGGGAAATTCCTGGAGATTGGAGAAAAGGGTTGCATGGGGAGGGTAGAGTTTGGGAGGGAGGCTCAGTGGGGATGGGATGCTGTATTCAGAAGCTGCCATTTTCTCCAGTTTGATGTAGTGGTTAAGAGTGCGGATTCTAATCTGGGAGAACCAGGTTTGATTCCCCACTCCATGGGTCAGTCACAAGTTCTTTCAGCGTTGTTCTTTCAGAGGGCAGTTCTCAAGACAGCTCTCTCAGCCCGACCTACCTCACAGGGTGTCTTTTGTGGGAAGGGGAAGGGAAGGAGATTGTAAGACACTCTGAGGCTCCTTCAGGTAGTGAAGGGTGGGGTATAAAGCCAATCTCCTCCTCCTCCTCCTCAGAAACTGATCTCTGTAGTCTGGGAGATCAGTTGTAATTCTGGGAGTACCCCCAAGGACT
Organism: Gekko japonicus; assembly: GCF_001447785.1. Classification (NCBI taxonomy): domain Eukaryota; kingdom Metazoa; phylum Chordata; class Lepidosauria; order Squamata; family Gekkonidae; genus Gekko; species Gekko japonicus. The sequence goes on along the minus strand of NW_015168089.1, from coordinate 216,814 downwards.
TAACTGGAGGCTGACAACCCTAAAGAGCTCACGGTGGTGTACACAGTTCTTTTTCATTTTAGCCCCACAACAACCCTGTGAGGTAGGTTAGGTGGAATATGTAGCCCAGGGTGGTCCTGGGAGCTACAAGGCAGAAGAGGGATTTGAATTTGGGTCTTGGGTTCTGAGTGTCTCCAGAACTATTTTCTTGAGGTTCTCCCCAGTTCGTCTTCCAGACAAGCCCTTTATTCCTTGATGCCCATTTCTAACAGACACACCCACAATAGTGATAGTCGACTGGTACCTCCCATGTCTCTGGGCAAGGGCTGAAAAGGGGTGTGGCTATGAAGTGAAGGAAAGAGCAGCGATTGGAAGGCTCAAAGTTCAACACAGAGGAACACCATTTAGTTCTTTCTTTCTAAAATGTAGACCCTGTCTCTCCCGACATCTGTGCCAGAAGCTTGCCAAGAAAAATCAATACAATGAAATCATTTTTAAAAAAATAGAATTAGCTACAAGCCATGGAAAATAAGCCAGAGGCATAAAAAACAAAATGAAATAATGTTCAGCATTCTAAATTGATAGGTGTAAAACTGTCCTCAGCCTAGAAACAGACCATAAAAACTGCTTTCAAAGATGGAACCCCTCAGTCAAAATTCAGGAAGATACTCTCAGAAGGTAGACATGTTGGCTGGAAGTAGATCAGCTAGATTCAAGTCCAGTAGTATCTCAGAGACAAATAAGATTTTGGGAAGGGTAAGTACTACTGCAGTCAGTAGCCCTGAAGCTGAAAGGAATTTCAGTTTAATGAACATAATTTGTACAAGAGTGAGAAACAATTAAGTTTAACAGTAGATCACATATCAGATTCAACGACAATAAATTTATCTGGAAAGAGTTAGCGGATTGGGATGCAACTCCATTTGTCAAATCATGGTTGAATTGCAACCATGGGTTGGCTATGAATACAAGAGTCTGGCAGAAACCAGCAAAAGCATTCTGTGAGAATCAATACCTTACATAGAATTTACAATAAAGAGTACTATATATTTTATTACTATTTGTAAATGGAGTGCTATTTCAGTAAAATTTAATATATATGCATGCATATTTTTTTTCCTGGAGACCCAGTTGTTACAAATTTCCCGGCACACTACTGGCTACAGTACTGGGTGATTTACTGGCAAATAGCTGAGTTTATCTTAGCCTGATTCAAGGTTAGACAGGAAAGAGGGAGGGTGTCCAATACTGAACACTACTCCATGTTGGTTGTGAGATACTGTTAACTACTGACCACTGCATTACAGACTTCATCAAAAGTTACCTGCTACAGCAAAAACTATTGTGCATCAAAATTAATGTTTATTATTATTATTGTTGTTGTTATTATTAATAATAATAATATCCACCTACATGAGGTTTTGATTATTAAATATTATTAAATATCCACAAGTTTTCATATAATAGTCAGCACAAAAGGTTACTAAACTGAAGCAAACCCCTGGCCCAACAAAATCTGTATTTTCTCCTCAGACTGGCAGCAGCTCTCCAGGGACAGGCTGGGGTCTTTCACATCATCTACTTATATAGCGATGCCGAGGATTGACCCTGGGACCTTCTGCATATCAAGGCCCCTCACCAGCCCCATAGCCAGACATTGTTTTGTTAGGGGGGACAAATACCAGGAGTGGGGAGGAATGCTGAAAATAAATCCGACATGCCTGACGTAACCTGGAAGTAACATATTTAGGCAAACTGATCAAGAGGGCGATGGCAATTCAGCTAAAGGGTTTCTGGGATGATGCCTCCATATTAGATTCCTTCCAGTCCGGTTTCCAACCAGGCCACGGGACAGAGACAGTCCTGGTCACCCTCACAGATGACCTTCGGAGGCATCTGGATCGAGGCGGCATGACAGTGTTGTTCTTGTTAGACCTGTCGGCAGCGTTCGACATGGTCGACCATCAACTACTGACCCACCGCCTTGCCGATGCTGGGATTCAGGGGTTTGCCTTGCAGTGGCTCGCCTCGTTCCTGCAGGGTCAGGACAAAGGGTGGCATTGGGGAAATAGCTGTCCTGAAGGCACCCACTAGATTGTGGAGTGCCACAAGGGGCGGTACTTTCCCCAATGCTATTTAACATCTACACACGCCCCTTTGCCCAGATTGCCCAGAGGCATGGGCTGGGTTGTCACCAGTATGTGGATGACACCCAGCTCTATGTGTTGTTGGGTGGCCAGTCAGACTCTAGTCTAGGATATCTGGACCTGGTGTTGAAAGCCATGGCTGGTTGGCTTAGACTGAGTTGATTGGAATTGAATCCGACGAAGACGGAGGTCTTGTGCCTGAGTCGGAGTGGACCAAGGTTAGGGAGCCAACTCCCGACCTTCGATGGTGCACCGTTGGTGCCAGCGACGGAGGTTAAGAGCTTGGGAGTGCTCCTGGATGCCTGCTTAATGATGGAGGCTCAGGTAGCAGCCACTGCAAAGTCTGCCTTTTACCATCTATGGCTGATTAGGCAGTTGGTTCACTTCCTTGAATGCAATGACCTGGCAACAGTGATCCACACAATGGTCACCTCGAGATTGGATTACTGCAATGCTCTTTGCATGGGGCTGCCCTTGTCCCAGATCCGGAAGCTGCAGCTAACCCACCCTAAAAGTGCTGCACTGGTTGCCAATAGCATACTGGATTCGGTTCAAGGTGCTGGTTTTGACCTTTAAAGCCCTATATGGTCAGGGACCTGCTTACCTGAGGGACCG
>NW_015168089.1:193840-213895 GCF_001447785.1 Gekko japonicus | reverse complement strand
TAACATCAGCACCAAAGTAACATCAGCACCAAAGTAATATCTGACAGCCTGGCAAGGAACCTGGAATATGGTGATTGTTATATCTGGATGCCGAAAGAATGCCGCCATTGTTTACTTGCACTGCTAGCACTTTGCATTTTGTTTTGGTTTTAACTGTTTTCTCTGTTTTAATATTTGTATTATGTATTTTATATGTATGACTGTGAGCCGCCCTGAGCCTGCCTTCACGGGGAAGGCGGGATATAAATCAAATGAATAAAATTAAAAATGTAAACATAGGCACATTGGTGACCTCAGGGTGATGCTCACCCCTCTCTGGCCATTCCAACCACCCTCCCGGAAGTGAACTAGAGAAGCAGGCCAATTCTGGGTCATGCATCCTCCCCACCTTCTCCAAAGGGCTTGCTAAAGATCCCCCATTGACAACCATGAAGAATGCCTCACTGCACTATACCTTTAAGGCACATGAGGGAGAGCTCAAGAGAGAGCCCCTGCTGGTCCATCACTAAAAATCCATCCATTAACAATGGCCTATTCACCTCCTCCGTGACTACGGGGTATTCTGGTGGGTGTGCTACTCCTAATGGGAGAGGGGGTAGTTACTGAGGGAAGCAGGCAAGATAAGCAGTAGCCTAGAGCTTGCCAGCTAGGAGGATGAGGGGGAAAAAGAGATGGGGGAAGCTTCAAGCAGTGGCAGCACTTGGATGCTGGCAGCTGGTGGCAGCCGGTCACCATGTGCTGGCTTCTTCCACAGAGTATGTGCATGTGCCTGGCCAGTTCAGCCTTATTGGGGGAGGCGGAGAGAGAGCTTAACGTACAAGCTAGTGACACTCTCCTCCTTTTCTAGGCAGAGAAAATGAGGCAGTGGCGAGGGGGAACACCCCTAGCGCAAGTGATGGTAGCAGAGGGGAGGGAGAGGGGCTGCTGCCGTGGGGCCTCGCCAGATCTTCATGCTTCCACAGCCGGCTTCTCAAACTTTGCCTGCCTGCTGGTGGGGGGCTCTTTGCCACATTGGGGGGGGTCTGGCATCCCTGAGAGGACAGGACACACTTGTGAGGGGGCATTGCTCTCATCAGCCCCCCATGACTACGGGCCTGCCCCTCACAAACCTATCTGCACATTTGGAGAATATTCACCATCATCATTCACAGGGGATAATATTTTGGCATAAACTCTTTTAAGGGGTATATTTATGAGACATTGATTAGTAAGAACTAAATATATTATTATAAGCCAGTACCGGTACTCTTACAACTTTCCTGATATTCCAGATTTATAAAATAGTATCACTGTTTTAGTGCAACCATCTTCCCCCTGCAATGTGTGTATGTGTACCTGTAAGTGACCCCTCACAAACTGTTTCCTGAGCCTGCATGAAAGAGGCCTCACTTAGGCCTTGGTAAGTGTATGTGTGCAGGTTGTAGTTTCCAGTGGGTATTTTTACAGCAATAGAGGAAGCAATAGAGGAACTTGTTACTGAAGCTGCCAGAGTCTCCTGTATGCTGACTATCTGGATAGATAATCTTACCCCTACCCACTGGACGGTGGACCTCAGGGGATATTAGACCTCCAAACACACCTTTAAAAATCAGATTCCAATCCCGCTTCCATCAAAAACCTCCCTGGAATCTCTCTAAGCAGCTTGCGTTCTCTAGTGATATGCACAAGCCTTGGATCATGAGCCAATCCAGATAGTAGATAGAAAGGTCAGCATCTCAGGCTTCAGAGTGAGCTATCGGAAAAGAAGGATGAGTAAAGTAGCTAATGCCAGCTGTCAGGACGTGTTCATCTACTTCTGTACTCTCCAGTTCCATATGAGAGCATTAGCAGCTTGTACATGAAGACAATGATGGTTTTACAGCACATAAGAGGCCCTAGGTGGGATTAATCTGGGAATATTTCATCAATTATAAACCTGTGAGTAGATAATAAAAAAAAAGAATAATGATCCAGGCTCACTTGGTGCCTTTCATCCCTGGATCATCTCAAAGCACTGTACAAACATTAATTAAGCCTCTGTCATCCATGCAAACAAGGCAAGCATGGTTGTGTCCACATTTTAAAGAGAACAGAGAAGTTAAGTGACTTCCCCAAGGTTGCAAGCTGAGCAAGAGGGAAAAGTTTGGACAGCTCCAAAATAAACTGCAACATAATGGCAAGAACTGCCAACCTAGCAGTTCGAAAGCAAGAAATTGCAGCGCTCTGTGCGCCTTGGTGTTTAGTCATGCGAGCCACATGACCACAGAAATGACTTCGGACAGCGCTGGCTCTTTGGCTTGGAAACGGAGATGAGCACTGCAACCCTAGAGTCAGACTCGACTGGCTTTCGAGCAAGGGAACCTTTACCTTTACCTTTAATGGTAAAAAAGGAAAGGTGGGGGACAGGTCAATACATGAAATTACCTTCTACTGAATTAGACCCTTGGTCCATCAAAGTCAGTATTTTCTACTCAGACTGGCAGTGGAGATACCAGGAATTGAACCTGGGACCTTCTGCATGCCAAGCATATGCTCTACCACTGAGCCATAGCCCTCTCTCTACAACATGAAGGCATAAACTGCCTTTCCCTTCGTTTCCTGACAACAGGCACCTTTTAAGGTAGGTGGGGTTGAGAGAGTTCTAACAGAACCGTGACTAGCCCTTGGTCTCCCAGCAGGCTTCATGTGGAGGAGTGGTGAATCAAACCCAGTTCTCCAGATTAGAGTCCACCGCTATAAACTAGTACACCACACTGGCTCCTCTTTTCCCCCCCCAGCTATAGCCCATGAGCTTTTAATTTTTTAATTTCTGCTTTGGAAATTCTGAGAATAAAAAAAAACCCAAAACCAACCACAAGATGTCTGCTGCTGCTGCTTATGGTAAGCAGCCAAAAACAAAAAATAGCACAGGTTGTTTTTTTTGGGGGGGGGTCATAATGCCTAACAATAAGAATCACAGATTTGTAAAATCATTCTGGAAAATCCCAGTAATTTCCCAAAAACAGTGATGTTCATGAATATGTTTGGTTCAGGAATTTTGGAATGCACACCCCTAGCCATTTGCTTTTGAAGGTCAGTATGGTCTAGCATTGTGTGCCCAGCAATGACCAACAAGATGCCTCCAGGAAGCTGACAAGCATGATATGGAAGCAACATTCTTCCTGTGAGTACCATCTTTGAGCCTACCACTCTGTTCAGAAAAGTCTGAAGACTTCTTCCAGCCTGCAACAGAAATGACTCTTTAGAGCAATTTCACCAGTCAACTTACCTGGAGATGTGGTATATAAATTTTCCAAATAAATAAATTAAACTAAGTAAAATTCAGACTTGGTGAATGAAATGGTAGGATGCACACCACTGTCTCTTGATGAGAAGGTTCCTTGTAACTTAGCATTGAAATTCCTCACCTTACGAAGGGAGGCATTTGATCAAGTATGAGGAAAAAATCATGGGATAACAAGAAAAAAGATGGCAGGCAGTTGAGATTCAAGTGGAACATACTGAAGATCCCAAATGATCGATTTAGTTTTATTGTCTTTCATCCCATGATGCAATCTTTTCATCTTTGGTGCACTTTTCTTAAACAATTAGAAGTCTCTACCAATTTGCAAGATGGGCAGGGATGAAGCAAAATAATCAGTGGCTACTGAAACAGTATTAAGCAAGAAAAAAATCTAAAGCAGAACGAAAGCCAATCACTTTAGCTATTTAATTGACATGGCAACCACTCAACTGGCTACAAGCAAATGCATAATCCATACAAACTGAATGGATGAATTCACACTCCTGGGTGCAGTGGTTTCCTAGTGAGCCTTCCAAAGAGGGTACATTAGCAGGCCGTAGGGTTGCCAGATCCAGGTTGGGAAACTCCTAGAGATTTGGGAATGGAGCCTGGGGACCTCCGTGGGATACAATGTCATAGAGTCCACCCTCTGAACCATTCATTTTCTCCAGGGAAATTGATCTCTGTAGTCTGGAGATGAGCTGCAATTCTGGGTGATCCTCAGGTCCCACCTGTAGGCAGGCACCCCTGGCAGGAAGACAGATTCCCTCTGGTATGTAATGGTGCAGTTGCCCTAGACCTCACTCAGAAGAGCTACAAAGGTCTCTACAGAGTTCTTTCTGGTTTCAAGATTCCCAGATCAAAAAGAATTTGAAGTCCACCTGTAAATATATTTATATCTGTATAAGGCATGTGGCTGTGTCATTGAATAGTCATCTGGGCATTTGAGGCTGAAGGCATGCAGCATGAAAAAATATCTATTTGCTCCTTGCAGCAGACATTGTCAAAATAGACATATATTTTTATCTCTTCAGTATTCTTCCTGATGAACCACGGCAGCTTCCAACTGAGCAAGTATAATCTGTTCCCCCAACATGCAGGTCTTTATTCTAGGGAGAGTTCTTCTCTTGGTTTTCTTTCTTTCATATTGGAAATGCAATATGTTTCAGAAACAGTGGGGTTGATGATCTGTTGACTTTGAAGCAGGCACTCAGTCAACAAATAATTGCTGAGAATTCAAAAGACAATTGGAGGCCATGCAGCTACAGCCACAGTGGCAGCAATACACAGGGATGCAGTCTGGTCTCTGGCCTTTGTTTATCACATACATTGTACATCTGATGCACAAAGAGACTTATGTAGTGTACAAAAGCATGCTGTAATGCTCATGTTTTCTCAGCAGTGTCTTCATTGTCTACGATAGGGATGTCCAACGAGTGCCAGGCAAGCTGAAGTCAGCTTGTTAAAGTTTTTTCTTTCTTGAACATATATATTTCTTGAACATGTTTTATAGCATTGGTCCACCTAGCTTAGTATTGTTGACCCTGATTGGCTGCAATTCTCCAGGTTCTCATACAGAGAAAGGGAAGAGGAAATACCAGGTAAATTGAATGTGGGATCCTTTGCATACAAAGTATGTTCTCTACCATGAGCTATGGGCCCTCCTTTATCTGGTTCCCGGTAGTCCTGATGAAACTATCAATTTTTGATTAAGGTAAAATGTTTGCCCCCAGTAAGTTTCACTTGTTTAAAAAATGCATTTAGCTTTTTAGATAGAGAGTAGATGTGCTCTATACATACAAAATGTTGTAAGACTGTCCATGATGATACCAATGCGGGTCAAAATAAACTTACAGCCAATGTCTGGAGAAAACAGAGCACAGATGTTGGCCAACACTCTTTGTGATATATTTATTCTATATGTTACAATGGAACAGTGTGCTCCCCCCCTCCCTGTTTGAGTGGTTTGATTTAGTCTTATGGTGTGGAGTCTCTGCTTGGTTCTCTTTGTTAGTTGGAATTGTAGACTGCATGAGCTCTCTTGTCCTGCAACCAGTTGCTCCCATCCCTGTATTTCCTTGCTAATAAATGAATGTTGTTTTGAACACATCTGGAGTTCTCATGGAATTACAGCTGATCTCCAGACTACCAAGATCAATTCCCTTGGAGAAAATGGCTGCTTTGGAGGGTGGACCTGGGGGCGTTAGTTCCTGCCGAGGTCCCTCCACTCCACCCCCTTGACCAGGTCAGGTCAGGTCAGGTCAGGTCAGGTCAGAGAAGCATTTCTTGAAAATTCTAGACATTTACTTCCTGGTATTTCTCTAGCATTTAATTAATACTTCCTAACCTCTGTTCCCTGACTGAAGGGGGGAGAAGGGGGAAGCTTGACTATCATATTGTCTAGACCTATTAGCATTTGTATGAAGGTGGGTAAGTCTGGAGACTTCCTCTTCTGTTGCCTGTTCTCTGCTCAGAGGGGGAAAAAAGAAACACAAACTGGAAGCTTTGCTCCTTTCAAACCTCCCAGGAAAAATGCATTTCTTTACACTGACCAAAAGGCAACTCCTGCTGTGCTTCCCTTTAACATTCCCTCCCCCCTTGGAAAGGTGATTGGATGCTGGAGCACTGCTCCCATAGGTTCAAGGATGAAATGTCTGAGTGGCTATTTTTCCCTTCGTTGGCAGGACAGCCTCCTGTCCATCACATATATAACAGTTCTCATATCAAGGATCACTGCCCAAACTCTCCACTGTTAAATATTGCTGAAGTCTTTACTCCACCTGCTCTTGGGTATATTCATTTATGTTGCATATACGTCTCTCTCTTACAAAGGAATTTCAAAGGGAGATTAGAAAGAGAGACTGCTGAATTGCAACTGATACTGAAGCTCAAGACAATGCATCCACCTGGAATGAATTGAGACCTAGGTTTCCTGTCTAATTACCGATGAAGAAGTGAGCAGTGACTCATGAAAGCTCATGCCCTGCCACAATTGTAGTTATTTTTTAAGGTGCTACTGGACTCTTGCTCTTTTCTAGTGCTACAGACAGACTAACATGGCTATCCATCTTGATCTATATGCAAGATTCTGGAGAGTCGTTACAAAGCTGGAATGGCTCCTGCCTTGGTTAAGGAGAAGAGATTTGATTTATTTATTTATTTATTTTATTTCATTTATACCCTGCCCTCCCCGCACGCGGGCTCATTTATGCCCCACTCTCCACTATCTGAAGGAGTCTCAGAGCAGCTTACAATCGCCTTCTGTTCCTCTCCCCACAACAGACACCCTGTGAGGTAGGTGCAGCTGAGAGAGCTCTTTTGAGAACTGCTCATGAGAGAACAGCTCTGAAAGAACTTGTGATTGACCCAAGGTCACACCAGCATCTGCATGTGGAGGAGTTGGGAATCAAACCCAGTTCTCCCAGCGTAGAGTCCGTGCTCCCAACCACTACACCAAACTAGTTCTTAGTATTCATACTGAACCTTGTGGACGAATCCCAGCAACATTTCTTTATGTAGAAAAGTGAGAACTCGTCAAGGTTTTGTCATGATGCCAGCAAAGTGGTACCAGAGAGACATCTTATGAAGCAAAGAGATGAAATATTTTATTTAAATATAGACTGTCTTGGGATGTCTGAATTCATTCAGTGAAGGAATGAATTCAGCCTTTGACACTGCAAAAAGAGGAAATGGGTAATGTTCCTGGATGAAATGGCCCACCACCACCCACACCATGGGTTTGCAAATGTCTTAGTAACAGTAGATGCAATGCCTCACTATTTAATACACCTATCACTTGCATAAATTTGTATTAAAGGATGAGTGGTTTCAGGGGGGCCTTTCCACATTCAATCTGTGTAATTTGGAGATTGTAAAATATTTTGCATACTTCAGTAATCCCAGGCACTAAGGGACTGATGACAATGGATGCTTAGCTTTGATTGAATGGGTTCTCTGATAGCCAGTATACATGGCTGGAACCCAGTTTAGTGGCCATCAGCTATCTCTAGGGCCTTGTATATTCCTGATACTGCTGATCCTATTGGTAGCATAAAATGGTAGCATTTTTCAAGCTGTAAAACTGTTGGAGGAGAAATGTCTCTGAGGACTGGAAGAGTTGCTAATCTACCACCTGGAGAACATATTGTAGTTGTAAATTCCCTGAGGCAGAGGGAGAAAGAAGGTAGCTGTGGCTTTTTCTAGCTGTTCTTCCTGCGGAGCCATCTACCACTGCTGTCCTGCTTATTGCTGCAAACAGGGAGGACTGGCCGGGCTACAGTTGCCAGGTCCCCCTGGACACCAGCATGAGATGGGGGAAGTAGGGTTGTTGGATCCAGGTTGAGAAACTCTGGGAGATTTGGGGATTGAGCCTGGGGAGGACAGGGAGCTCAGTGGGATACAATGTCATAGAGTCCACCATCCAAAGCATCAATTTTCTCCAGAGGAAATGATCTCTGTGGTCTGAAGATGAGCTGGCATCCCTATGCAAACAGGACCAGCAGAAGAACTGCAGAAGGCATGGGTTCTTCTAGTCCTGCTGTGTCATAACAACTAAAGCAAGATTCTCTGGGTTATGATCTGGCATCTCACAGTGCCATCCTAAGCAGAGTTATGTCCTTCTATGTCCCTTGTGGTCAGTGGGCTTGGAAGGATGTAACTCTGTTTAGGATTGTACTGTCATGGCTGTGTCTGTGGTGTGCCTGAGATGGACAATGCATTGCACACAGTATTCAGCGAAAAGAAATACTGATCCATATTCCCCAATGTTGAGCACTGGGGCATAAGAATGTGGATCATGCACAGCAGTAGAAAGAGAGCTTCTGTTATTAATTTTAAAAGTTAATCCAGTTGAAGCTGGAGTTTGAATATAATGAAACTAAGAGCAGTTCTTCAAAGTCATTCAGACATCCTGAAAGTCCTGGAAGGACGTGGCTTCAAATATTCATCAAAAGAAGGTACTGAGGTTTGAGCCACAATATTGTAAGATTCTGTGCTTTGCTTCCCCTCTAATGCAAAGTATTTCAAACTTCTTGCAGTGCTAAGAGACCTGGGACACTATCCTGCTTTGTGAGGCCCATGAATTGCACCATCTTGAATGAGTACTCAGTAGGAGTTTCTGTGGTCAGGAGGAGTGGCAGAATCAGAATCATGGTGGGTGCCTACAGGACAGGGACCATGCTGAGATACGAGGTACAAGAAGTTGTGCCAAACCCCTGTCCAAAGTCTTTGATTCTCTCGAAATTCCTTGGATGCTTCCCCCATGCAAGAACTGATAAAGCTGCCACGAAATTTTACCAAATGGTAACATTCAGTGGCAAGTTCAGTCCCCAAATCTTACCAGCTTTGTCCATGGTACAAGGAGTCCTTCTGGACTTCCAGTGGGACACCAGGGCTGGTGAACTGCAGATGACTGGGGATCCTGGAGGTTTTTGGTCATCTTCTGGGCATGGAGCAGGGGTTCCGGCAGGTGTGGTAGGGAGGTATTTGTGAATTTCCTGCATTGTGCAGGGGGTTGGACTAGATGACCCTGGAGGTACCATCCAACTCTATGATTCTATGACTCCCAGAGCACAACATGGCCAATAACCTGCAATTATGTAAGAGATCTAAGTTCCCATTAAGCAGAAGCAGAATCCCCTGTGAATAGTTTTGCAACTTGGTTTGCTTGCTTAAGCACCCCTCAGACATTCCTCCTGAGGAGGAACCTCCAAATTCACGACAAAGCTTCCCCTGTGGAGAAATTCAGTGCCAAATTTATATTGCACCATAGAATGGGGCAACAATGGAGTACACAGAAGCAGGTTTGGGAGTTGGAACAAGGTGTGGGAGTAGATCTAAAACCAAGGCTGGAGGGAGTAGAAGAACTAAAACCAAGTAAGTATAAATGACAGGGCTTCACTTACAAGCTGTTACAAATTAGTGCCCTGGTTAGTATTTGGATGGGAGAAACTAAAGCAAGGCTGGAGGGAGTAGAAGAACTAAAATCAAGTAAGTATAAATGACAGAGCTTCACTTACAAGCTGTTACAAATTTATTTATTTATTTATTTGATTTTTATCCCGCCCTCCCGCCGAAGCGGCTCAGGGCGGCTTACAACAATAAAAGCAATAAAACAATACCTCTAAAACAATCTATACAGTACATTAAAATCACAATTTACCCGCATTATAACATACTCAAGGCGGCGACTATAAAGTGCTTACATACTCAATCTGGGTTGTTGAATGCTTGGCGGAATAACTCCGTCTTCACTGCTCTCTGGAAGTGACGGAGTTCCCCGAGGGCGCGGATCTCATGGGGGAGCTGGTTCCATAATATTGGTGCTGCCAAGGAGAAAGCCCTAGTTCTAGTAGATGTTAATTTGGCGTCCCTAGGGCCAGGGGGGACTAATTGATCCTGTGACTCAAATCTCAGTGCTCTCGGGGGAACATACGGGGAAAGGCGGTCCCGCAGGTAGACAGGCCCCAGACCATAAAGGGCTTTAAATGTCATAACCAGCACCTTGAAGCGTATCCGGAACGCTATTGGCAGCCAGTGCAGCGCCCTCAGCACTGGCTGGATGTGCTCCCTCACAGGGGCACCCACCAACAGCCTGGCTGCCCCAAGTTGCCCCAAGGGCAGCCCCATGTAGAGAGCATTGCTTCCGAAGTTGCCCCAAGGGCAGCCCCATGTAGAGAGCATTGCAGTAGTCCAATCTCGAGGTGACCATCGTGTGGATCACTGACGCCAGATCATTGCGTTCGAGGAAGGGGACCAACTGCCTAATCAGCCGTAGGTGGTAAAAGGCTGCCTTGGCAGTGGCTGCTACCAGTCCAGGTCTGACTCAGGCAATGACAATATCTTTCAACATCTATTGGCTTGAAAACCCTACAACTTGACAACACTTTTCAGTCACACACACAAATTAATAGGGATGAGCTGAAACAGCTCCCTGCATTTCTTCACCCTGTAAGCATGTGCCCCCCCTTTCAAGGATTTTTCAGGACAGCAATTTGGAAAAGAGGCAAAACATCTCTTCAGTTGCCCATGGTGGTAATTGCCATTAGAGCAATACATGTTTTTCTCCCTTGGCTCATTCAGACACACACACACACACACACACACACACAGCCAGGAAGAAAGGAGATAACCTTACTTTTACCTGATTTTGGTTTCAGAAGTCATCATGAAGACAGGTTTCATTGTTAGAGGCCAATTTTAAAATTTATTTGGACATTCACATTTTATTTTTTCTCTTTCATGTTCTGGCATATCTGAGATTCAGATCTGGCTCCATCTCTCAAAAAAGAGTTACTCATTCCAAATCTTCAGTAATCTTACCACGAATTCTTTGTTTTTGTTCCAATCCTTTTCATTCCTGTAATATATTTCAATAATTGTACTTTTTTTTCCAATTTGGCACCAGTGAATTATTTACAAAACTCACTCTGAGTTTGGGCACTGAATTGTTTATTGGATTACACTGGAGGAATTTTAATCTATTGCAGTCTCAAATGTGGTAATATTATATATATATATATTTTAAAAAAATGCAACCATGAGCTGTAGAAAAGCTACAATATTGATTTCTTTGTAACTGAACTGCAGCTCTGAAAGGCTTACAAACTTCTAAATAAGCCTTCTGAACTAAATTGTGGGTTTAAAGTATTAGGGGAGGATGAGATTAAAAGATAATTATCTCTCAAATGGATTGGCAGCATAATGTTTCGTTTGGCATTCTGAATGTTGTCTGAAGGTAAACTAGTGCAAACAGTCAGAAGGCTCTTCGGAGATAAATGATCAGTGCAATCCTAAACAGAGGCACACCCTTCCAAGCCCATTGACTTTTGTGAATTTAGAAAGGTGTAACTCTGTTTAGGACTGCACATAATGTTAAACTGTTTCTCCTTTTCTGTGTACCCTGATCTTAAAGGTTGCCGTGAGCTGCAGCATGCGACATCTGAAATGTTCAAGTGTTATGTACAGGAAGTGAGATAGAGCAAGCATCCATGTATCTGTAGCCTTTTAATCAAGTGTGGCCGTCACATCAGTGTAATGGATTCTACATTTCCTTCTAAACCAAGAGTAAAGACGTAATCCTTGTCGGGTGGAGAGGGGCTGTGGCTTAGTGGTGGAGCATCTGCTTTACATGCAGAAGGTCTCCAGCATCTCCAGGCAGTAAGATCAGGTAATAGTTGATGGGAAAGACCTCTGCTTGAGCCCCTGTAGAGCCGATGGCATACTGACCTTGACTAGGGTTTTCAGATCCAGGATGGGAAACCTCTGGATAATTGGAGATGGAGCGGGATGGAGCCTGGGGAGGAGAGGGACTTCAGTGGGGTAGAGTGCCACAGAGTCCACCCTCCAAAGCATCCATTTTCTCCAGAGGAACTGATCTCTGTTGTCTGGAGATGAGCTGTAATTTTGGGGGGTCCCCAAATCCCACCTGGAGGCTAGCATCCCTATGATAGACCAATGATCCGATTCACTATAAAGCTGGTGAAGGAATTCACATTTTCCCAGATCTGAACAGTGGTATATACCACAATACACTAATGCCAGATCATGACCCAGAGAATATAGTATATTTAGTATACCACAGAATACTATCCTATGAATTCTGTATTGCACCTTTTTACCCACCCATCTCTTCATGGAACTCAGGATTGTTTGCATAGTTCTCCCCTCCCCGCTGAATTCTCACGACAATACTGCAAACTAACTTATACTGAGAGAGCGTGACTGGCTCAAGGACACCCAGCGAGCTTCATGGCAGAGAGGGGATTTTGAACCTATATTTCCTCAGTCCCAGATGCAATGGCTTCAGTCCTAGACACAATATACCACAAATACCGGGTGCAAAGGGAGCAGGCAAGACCATTACAGTAGTTTTGCTCTGCAAAAGATTTCCCCAGTAGAGGAGATATTGCAGAGCTTTCAAGCTTTCAATGGCCTGCAGTTCCCTTCCTATAAACACCTTCTCAAGAGGGGAAAGATTCTGGTCTGTGTTGTAACTAACCTAACTTATTTCTCCTGCTGGAAAAACAAAAAGACCCAATTATCTTCCAAATTACACTGGGGTAATTTTAGCAGTTCGAGACCCTCGTGCCATGTGATGGAGTGAGCTCCCATCTCTGGCTCCAGCTCCTGCCAACCTCGCAATTCGAAAGCAAAAATTGCAAGTAGATAAATAGATACTGCTTTGGTGGGAAGGTAACAGCGTTCCATGCACCTTGGCATTTAGTCATGCTGGCCACATGACCGTGGAAATGTCTTCGGACAGCACTGGCTCTTCGGCTTGGAAACGGAGATGAGCACTGCCCTCTAGAGTCAGATTCAACTGACATTCAAGCAAGGGAAACATTTACCTTTATGTTTAGGTCTGGTCTTTGACTGGTCAGGTCCAGACTGGTGGTGGGTGGAACACTGAAGGCTTTTGCTTAAGTTAGAAATTTTATCACAAGTTCTCTGAGTTAGAGATGGGCAGAGGTTTCCCAAAGCAACCTATCATGTCTTACCAATCAAAGGAGCTGGAGAGGGGGGCAGGCTTCACCGGCTTGTTCCCTAGTATTTGCCAGCATGGGGAGAGGATGGTGGAATAGGGAGACCAGGTCTCTGATGGTGGGAGACTTCGTGCTGCCTGCCCTGCTGCTCAGATGATCAGTGTGGGGAGGGTGTAATGCCAGGGAAAATGAGGTAGGCAACCAGTGTCACACCAACATCATGATCAAAATTCTGGCTAGACCCAGAAGTGACATCATCATGTTGGCCAACACTAGCATTTACATCAAGTTTTATGGTGAAACCATAGAGTTTGATGGAAAATGCTGGAGTGTCACCCTAGTTGGATGGGATCAGCTCTGGGTTGCACTGGCAGTGATGTCATGGCTTTGATGCTATTTTGAAAAGGTAAATCCTTGCCCTCCCACAATCTCCCACCCATCGCAAGTCATAGGCTGGCAACTCTGTGGTGGAGTTATAGCTTTCTTCAACACACGATTATGTGGAGGCTAGAATAAAATAAGCACTGAGGCTAGTGGAACTTGGTATGTGTAAATACACTTAAGTTCAGTTGCAAAAGTGGACTTCAGATCTACTGGGGTGAATTTCCCCATCTGTTCCCAGGAAGGTTTGCTTTTTTTCCCCGCAAAAAATTGTCAAGGGCTATGTCCCCTCTAAGCTGTGGAGTCTTGTGAGCAAAAATTCAACTTTCTGAGCTGCTGGCATTAAAGTTGTGAGCAAGCAATTTGGCTGCTGCATAAATTAGTTTGCTCTGGAGCCCTCCTTCTTGGGCTAAGACAAAAATGTGTGAGCCAGAGGCTAAAAAAACTGTGATCTGGCTCACACTAACTCAGCTTAGAGGGAACACTGGTGGAGGGTACAGTTTATTCACCCCAGTGCATCCCTAGAAGATTTGCCACATTAATCACCCTGATATTTCTCACCATTAAAAGCATTTTAGCCAAAGTAATCATAAAACGCTTCCGAACATCAGCCCAAACATAAGCCTGACTCCTTTATTCCAGGGAGAGATTCCATTGTGAACAGACTTCCGCATAATCAAACCTAACCTGCTCTATTAAATTAACTCAATATTAATGGCCACAGAAGACTACAGAAGTGAAACAGCCTGTTAAGAATGCCAAGGTGAGAGGGAAGGCACAAGATAGGATTAAAGAATGAAGAATGGATGCCAAAAAAAAGCTATTGTAATTAGATACAATTGTAAGGAAAGCCCATAGAAATTGTGGGGAGCATACACAGAGGCAGAATCAATTTCTTTATTGTCAGATTTGCCTCCTTGTCTCAATATGTGAGTCAAGCAGAGTAGGAATCGATAAGCACTTGGGCGATAACTTAACAGCAACCATACTAATAAAACCAATGCATTTTTTAATCCCACAACCTTTCTGTGCTGTTCCTGCAGCACTTTAGCAAAACGAGTCAACAACAAGAAAGAGATGTATGCAGAGATGGTTTTACACATCACGAGATAGACACTGTTCTAAGATGCATTCAAGCAACCAGGATTTATTCAGTTTACTACTGGATCACATATCTCAAGGATCCTCTCCTCTCCTATGTCTCCATGTACCATGTTGCCACCTACTGGCTGTTCAAGGTAGCCCACCAGGCATCAGTCAGAACCCGTGCTTCCTCCTCCACTGTGACTTCCTCTCTGTGGTAAGTGGGGTACCATCTCTAGACATTTTCAGGAGGTGCTACAAGGTGCTACAAGGTGCTACAAGGTGCTACAAGGCTATTGTATTTGCCAGGGCTTTAATGGAGTATAGACTGTGGGCATTTGGGGAGGGGGGCTTTGGAAGTTTTTATGTTCTGTGATGCTTTTAATTGTGGGTTGTAAGCTGCCTTGATCCTTAAGGAAAAGCGGGATATAAATATTTTAATAACTGAATAAATAACTTCTTTCAGGAACTTCAGATCAGCTTACATGGGGATCCACCATCCTAGGATCAACCTATATAATTTCAGAATATCATCGCAATTGGTCCCCCCCCCCCAGACTACCCTGCGTTACCACAACCACTTCCTCTCAGATTGCATCTGGTTTTGCTTTAGAAGCAGGTGCAAGAACTGATATGCATCCACACCCAAACGGAGGGTCTGGGAATTACCATAAGTGAACCTTTTGTGGCAGATCAAGCTGTATTTCAGTGGGAGAGCATCTGCTTTGTATGCAGAATGTTCAAAATTTAATCTCCAGCATCTCCAGTTAAAAGGATCAGGCAAAAGTGATATGACAAAAGCAATACCTGAAACCCTGGAAAGACATTGCTAGTCAGAGGAGACAATACTGAACTGGACAGACCAGTGATCTAATTCAGTACCAGGCAGTTTTATGTGTTCAAGGGAAGATCTGTGTGGGGCAGCCAAACAGTATAGTCCATCAGATTCTCTCAAGACTCTGAACCAAGGCTTAGAACAATGCCCTGGAACTGTTCTTCTGCTTCCTGGCATCTCCACAAGAAGGAGATGAGAAGGAAAATCCTCTGGCTCTTGCCTACTGGGACTTAAATGTCCTTAAACATTTCTAATTTTCCTGGATTACCTCCAGGAAAACTTCCAGGCTTTGCCCAATCAGACTTCAAGCCATTGTTGCCATGACTACAGTGCTTCATGGGCGCCCTGCCTTCCACCAGGTCACATTACTGGTGTTCCAGTTGCCAAGGCAATCTCAGCCACCCTTTTTGCCATGGCATGTGGCTCAGAGGGTGTGGCCTCTGTGGTTCCCACTCAAAGGGCAGCAGCTGCCCCTCAGCAGAGGTGGGTCCCCGGACACTGCAATTTCACTAAAGCTGACATATAGGAAGCTGATCCTTATGGGTTGAAATTTATTTCCATTGAATTAAATGGGGTATAAGAGTAAATAAAATGCAAGAAGAGAGGATTCTCGGGCAAATTCTCTGCAATGAAACTTGTTTGCCAAAAAAAATAAAAATCAGATGTTTATGTTTCTACATCTTGCTGGTATGATGTTAGGAACTTGGAGACTCCGAGGTGGGAAAGCTTTTATATGATACTGATTATGGATTTTAAGGCTGTGATGTTAGGAATGAAGTTCAAACTGGAATATTCCTCACTGTTCAAAACCCCCTCCCCTAACATTTAGAAGTTTTGTATTCCTTCAAGCTATATATTGGGTGAAAACTCTGAAGAATTTCACATTACCCTTTTAGCCGTTTTTAAGCCGTTATTGTACCGTCTTGGAGTAAACCGGTACAGGGCTGCCATTTCACACAGCCTTTCCCCTACCGGTAAGGAGCCGTCTCTGAAGCGGTTTGTCATTTCAGACTACGCCGCTTTGTTTTCCCACCTTTTTTCGCCCACGCCGGTGCGGCACAAGAGGAAGCACTTCAGGTGGACACCAAATTCATAGCTAGATTACTTTTTTTTTGGGGGGGGGCGTTAAAACTTTTAATTTGGGTGAAAATATGGGTTGGGGTTAACATAATTTTAGAACTTCTCTTGTGGTATTCTTCTATGCTCAAATACCTGCCAGTTCAGCTGATTGTTCTGCTCACCAGTCATGAGCAAGGGGCAGTTGGGTTGTTCATAAGCAGCTGGCGCCTGTTCTTCAGGGTAGTTTCCAAGAAGTCAAATGGTACAGTGCAACTCTCACAGCTCATTTTTCACAATCCCTCCTCTCACAAACCTGTCACTGTGATATGTTGCTGAGCAGCCAATCGTTTAAACAGTGCACACAGCAGTACCCAACCTGTGATTTTAAATAAATGCTGCATTAAAAAAAGAGCTCTTAACCTTGGTCACTCATTTAACTCTGCACATGTGCATTTTCACACAGCCTTATGGGGGTTATAGTCCATGCTGCTGAATTGCCTGATTCAACCATCTATGACCCTCGGGAAGAATGGATTTAATCTACTGTGTAGATGCAAAAGCAGCCATAAGGCAGAAGGGAAAAAGAACTTCCCCATCATAGGTAGTATCACCAACAGCCACAAAGCCATTTAGAAGCTGGTCAAGTCAGATGGCAGTGATACAAGGATATCTGAGGCTTGGCTCATGAGTCATCACAGCGGTCAGAAACTGTGTGTTACGTTTACCGCAATGTTTGCAGCACCTAAAATCACAATAGCTATTTAAGGGAGCTCAGGCTGAAAGAGTCTAATCATGCAGGGAATTTCACTGGAGAGTGAGGATATGAACCTGGGCTTTCCTAGCTCATATTAAACAATGTGCCCATTATACCAACCTGACTTTCTTCTAAAAGGGAACATTTACATATATGTGTCTTTTTTATTAATACATCCTTATCTGTCATGAGCTGCTGAAATGGGACAGGCCTAAATAAACAGATCATAGTTCCCTGTGCCATACAGATGTTGTGAGGATAAGTGCATTAACAAAATTATAAAGCATTCAGCATCTTATAGCCATCAGACCAAAAGAGGATATGAAAGTCATTAAAATGCCTTGATACTCATCTGGGACTGGTGGCATCCTGCTCGACTCTGCTACTGACGTCAAACTCAGTTTGCGGGTGTACTATAGATCCTGTTCAACAGCCCTTCTTGGCAAGAATCAGTTTGTCATGGCTGAGGATAACAGCCTTTTTTTCAATCAAGTGACTATTTTGTAATATAGCTGAATGTGTCAACTGGTATTCTAAGTTCATCTGAGGTTTTCCACACTGAAGCATTCATTTCAGCTAGGGATATTTGAAATTTATTTTAAAAGCCTATTTGATTTTGTTTTGTTTGAGATTTTCTTTTATCAGGGAAGGGGACTGTGAGTTTGCAAACAATTGCAGTTCATACTGTGGACAAATGTTATTCCACTCTTGATCTCCTGTGAGATTCAACAGATTTGTCTTGTGTGTATATATATATTTTGGTGGACATGTGAGTCTTTAGAGAACTTTAGTTTGTTTCCTTTTGAATAGTCCAGTGGAATCTAGAAAAAAGAACACCCCTATCTGATGGCAGAGTTAGTGTGTTTCTGATGTTGAAGATATTTGCCATGATCACTTCATTCTTTTTCTTCTTCTTCTCAAGCACTGATATAAGAGAGAATCACAGGCCCGGTTATCACTTGGATGGGAAACCCCCCAAGGAAGTTGTGGTGGCCATGGGGGGGGGAGAGAGAGAGAGAGACTGAGACAGCTGCCTTCTGGACTGAAGAATGCCTGATCCCCCACTCTGGTCTCTCCTATAGGTTCTTTAAACCCCACCTGCAAGCTTTGGGACACAAGCTTTGGGACTGGTAGTGTGTACGCTATGTGTTCCTTTAAGGTCTTTTGATTGGAAACCTGCTAGACCAAGGTTGTAATTATTTGTGAGGTAAATAGACACCACTTTTTCTTAGATATTTGACTTGACAGACAAGATACAGGTGGAGATGAACAACAGAGGTTTGTTTAACAGGAAATAAAGCATTTAACAGGGTAACTGGTCTGTGTGGATGACTTCACTGCATAAAATAAAACTGGCTCTCAAGTCAATTAAATAAAACCTGAAAGCAGATTTGATTCCCCTTTCTCCAGTCAGGTTACCTCAGCTGTTTGAAGGCCACTCTTTACCCACATAGAGCACCTTTCCATAGAACCTACAGCCACCAGTTAGGAATGACAGGCCCTTAACAGGATGCTTATTTGTCATGCTAAAATAAGGTTTCCCTAAGCCAACCCCCAAACCCTAAATAAAAGCCAAATAAAATCCTGTCTAAGGTAATGCTCCGTTCCAGAGCCACAAAATCCATTTCCAAAGGTTCCTGTCTAAGGTAATGTTCCATTCCAGAGCCACAAAATCCATTTCCAAAGGGGAAAACTTTTCTTCACCTTTCTTGAGCTGAGGCTGGCTCACCCCCTCCCATCCAGGGGAGTTCCATGGGCTCTGATTGGCTGACAATCACTTGGATTTACATGAACCCTAAATCACAAGGATTGGTCCAGAGCCCTGGAGGAAAGGCAGGACTCTTAAGGATGATTGCCACAGAAGTCTGGGGTCACTATGCAGAGGCAAGCAAAACCACCTCTGTTACTCTCTCGCCTTGAAAACCCCCATGAGGGGTTCTCATAAGTTGTCTGTGACTTGACAGCACTTTCTAACAGAACCAAACTGAGTGTTAGAGGACTTCAGGCCCTCTGTACAACCTTGGAGAGTCCACGAGCAATCACATGTATTGTTGGGGCTTCTCCCAGCCAAACATTTGCTGGTGTTCAAGGGACACCTACTCACATCTCCTCTTACCGGTCATGAAACTTTTGGGTTGGGAGTAGGTTCCTGTCCTAGTTTCCTGGGTGCAGGTAATTGTTAACCACTGGTCCGAGGATGCCCTGGTCACTGTACAATTAATGTACTCACAAAAATCTACATAATTTATCTCATTCCATTTTCACCTGTGTTTTCTTTTTATGGAACGCTCCTATCTGCTCTCTGCTGGCTGCCCTATGCACATCTGGGAAGCGTAGCACTCCCGTGGCTCAACCGAGGCTTCCAGCCGAAACTGCGTGGCAAAAAACTAGTACCTCGGAGGTACTAGTTTCCGGAAACTGCAGGGCAAGGGCGGGCATCTGATCGCGTTTCTGGTGGCATCCGGCGCCCGCCCATGTCCCCTTGCAAATAAGGTGTGGTTTTTTTGTCCAAGTCTCTGTGGATGCGCACACGCACCCAACGGAGCATGCGCATTTGTCATGTACACAAAAAAACAAACAGTTTGCCGTGGCGCACGCTTCTTCGTTGCGCACCAGCTTGTCCTGTGATCGGCACCTCTCCCTTGCCATGGAACCTCCACGGTACCTCCACAGGACCTCCACGGGAGGTCTGATCATGTAACCACGCAGTAGTTTGCCCCAGGGCAAATAGCCACGCTTCTCCCCTGCAGTTTCCTGCCCATGTGACCGGGGCCATAATTTATCTCATTCCATTTTCACCTGTGTTTTCTTTATATGGAATGCTCCTGTCTGCTCTCTGCTGGCTGCCCTATACAAAGCAGAGCTGCTATATGAACTTGCAGTCATTACCAGTGGTCCTTTCTTGCCCAAGGTCTTGTGTAAAGCTACATCATCTCAACCCTCATAGTCTGGGACACCATGTTACAGCCCCCCCCCCGCCCAATCCTATAGAAACAAAATACAGTATAATACATTAATTGAAGAAAAGTTGTCTCCCTTATATATAAACCAAATGGTGGTGGCACTTCTCTAGAACATTCTAAACACTCTGGAATTGGTTGGCGCCCTGGTGTGTCACTCAGAATCTGTCCCTATCCACTGGCTGCATTGCTTGAGTCTCGCCTCCAACATTCTAAACAGTTTGCTGTTCCTCTCCCCC
>NW_015168089.1:171930-193816 GCF_001447785.1 Gekko japonicus | reverse complement strand
GGTTGCCAACTCCAGGTGGGAAATTCCTGGAGATATGAAGGATGGAGCCTGGAGAGGGTGAGTTTTCAGGAGGCGTGGGACTTCGGACAGGTACAAAGCCATCGACTCCACCCTCCAAACTAACCATTCCCTTCGGGGGAACCATCTTTGCCAATCTCCAGGTGAGGGCTGGAGATCATTCGAAATTACAACTGTTCTTTAGGTAGCAGAGATCAGTTTCTCTGGGGAAAATGGTGGACTCAGTGTCATTATACCCTGCTGAGGTCGCCACAGCAAATTGACACTGAGTGTCCAAGGCCGGGGCACCCACCCAGAGCCTCTTTCTAGAGGCTGTTGTATTTATTTCCACAACGGGCCTTTTTCCTAGTCTTCTAATAATGTCCTAATTAGAGCCTATAAAATGGAGGGGAATCTCCCCTATGACAGCCAGTTAAATAACTGATTTTTAGCATTGGGCATGAGAATTCACATTAGAAACTGAACAACAGTAAAAATAGATGCCCATTAAAATTTTTGTGTATTTGGCTTGTTTTAGTTATTCAAGAAACAGTGTTCTAATTCTTTATTGTCAGTATTGCAGGTGTTCAGGGCCAATATGGTATTTGGCACAGTAGACAATAAGAACATAAGAGAAGCCAATGTTGGATCAGGCCAATGGCCCATCTAGTCCAACACTCTGTCACACAGTGGCCAAAAATACGAGGTGCCATCAGGAGGTCCAGCAGTGGGGCCAGGACACTAGAAGCCCTCCCACTGTTGCCCACCCCCCAGACTGAGAGATCTTAAAAACCACATAAGTTAACAATAAAAAAGAGGGTGGTGGAAGTGCTGTGACCCTTCTTAGCTTAGTGTAAATGGGCAGGCTTACCATAGGTGGTACAAGAGCCCTTTTGTGTGTCCCTCATCAATCTGCTGTTGACTCAGCTCAGTGGGGTCCTGGGTGAATCTCAAGGCACTTCAGTATATGCCATCAGGTGGAGAAATATCCCTCTGTCAAAGAAACACAAGGGGGACATTGGCTGAGAAGTCAATTAGACTTCCTCCTCTTAGGCTGTTCTTCTTCAGACTCAATTCTTGTGTGGTTTCCATTCATTTTGACAGAGCAGCCTCGGGTTAGTATGCTGCAGGATTCTGCCCAAGCATTCATTTTCTTCTGTCCAGAAACTATTCTTTCTCTCAACACCCCCCCCCCCACGACAAAATCTTTTCTTATCATATTTATACCCCGCCCATCCCGCGAACGGCTCAGGGCGGCTAACAAAGCAGTACCATGTACCTAATAATATACCATAAAATCTTAAAAACCACATAAGTTAACAATTAACAATAAAGTGCAGCTTAAATACATGTATGCAATATCTAAATTCTATTTGCATTTTCCTCACTTCTTTTAACTTCTGCACATTGTGATTCTTGGCCAGGAGAGGTTGCTACTTAACAACCAAATATTAACCATCTTGCTTTTAGCCACCCACTGTGCAAATATTAACCCATTAGTGGAGCAGCCTGGAAATCAAACACATATTTCCATTGCCGTAATTTGTTTCATGTTCTACATTGCTAGGTTGGTAACTTTGAAAATATGGCCCAAGACCGAACATCAGATGCAGGCATCTTATATTTAATGGTAATGCAATCAGCAAAATCAAGTGTTAAAGCTTTTCCCTGGCTCATACTATTCCAGAGTGCGAGTGTTCAAGGGAACATATTTGAATGTTACCTTCTTGGGGGAAATACCCCTCCCTGCCCATAGAAAAATCTATCATAGTGGTCACCTTAAAAAACCAGGTGGCTGTGGTGGCTCAGAGTACTTTTGCCCAGATTTGGCTGGTGTGTCAGGTGTGCTTGTTCCTGGCTCAGTCAAATCTAGCTACAGTGATCTATGCTTTAATTACATTTAGACTGGACTATTGCAATGCACTCTACTTGGGGCTACCCTTGAAGAGTGTTTGGAACCTGCCACTAGTGCAGAATGCTGCAGCTGCTGGTAAGGAGCAGCTATCAGGACCATATGTCCCTGAAATTACAACAATTACATTGGTTACTGATCTGCTTCTAAGCCCAATTAAAGACATTGGTTTCGTCCTTTCAAGTCCTACATGCCTTAGGACCAGGGTATCTAAAAGATTGTCTTCTCATGTATGTTCCTGCCTGGGAATTAAGATTGCAGGGAGAAGTCTTCCTGACTGCTACCAGTCAAAGAAGCTCATCTGGTGTGCCTTTTTGCTGGCAGCCCCACAATTATGGAACAACCTGCTCAGGGAAGTCCATCTGGCTCCTTCACCTTTGATCTTCAAGAGGTAGTTGAAGATAGTTTTCTTTAGGACTACTGTTGATGGATTTAGTTTTTATTTATTGGCACTCCTAATTGGAGTTTTTAAATTGCAACCTTTTATGTGTTTTTACAATAGTCATTTTATTTATATTGGATTTTAAAATAATCATTTTATTTATATTGTAAACTACCTTGAGTTCCTCAAGGGATAAAGGTGACTAATAAATATTTATTTTGAATATTTTTGTATATGTATATGCATGCATGCATGTGCGAATGTATGTATAGGGATGGGCATGAATCGGGAAAACATGGGGGTTGGAAGCCCAGCAAAACTAATGCAATGTACTAGTGCCTAGCAGAACCCAGTGCCAATGTAGCAATGCCTGCTCAATTACAATCCAAGTGAGGGGGGATTTTTGCAAGCCCAACAGAACCAGTGCAATGTACAGAGTTCCCACAAGTACCAGTGCAATCACAGAGTGCCCAGCAGAACCTAGTGCCACTGGCATTGCAAGCTTAAAAGGACTGACCTCAAAGCACAGAGTCACAAATCTTAACAAGGGGGGTTGGATTTTGCAAGCTCTGTGCATAAAAATTGGAAGTGAACACAAAGGAAAGCTGGCAAAGGAGGGGAAAACCCTCTTGAAACTGACATGACTAGTTTGAAATTAACAGCAGTGTTACCAAGGCTGGAGAATTCCACCCCCCTGTTGCTTTGAAGTTTGTTAAGCATTTTGTTTATTTTATTTATTTATTATTTACATTTCTATCCCGCCCTCCCCGGAGCTGAGACAATATGTCTGGACATGTAGGTAAAGTACACACAGAGAGACACACACATAAAGAGAGATCGAGCAGTAGCTCAGAACCACCAGTAATCCCGTCAGTGGGTTTTTACCACAAAGGATCCTCCCTACTTTCATTAACATATCCACTTCAGATGCCCTTAGCATATCCATCCAGAAACAAGGCAGATACTTTCAGGCCTTGTTTCCCACACATTAAATATGCCCTTGGCTCTCTCTCCTCCTTGGACCAATTCGATTCAACTGGGAAATTTGGTGCTGCCTTTGCCCCCTTTGTTCCCAAACTCAGACAGAAAAAAATACATGTGTGTGTGTGTGTGTAAAATGGATGCCTTGACTGAAGACTCTACTGCCATAAGGACCTTACAACACCATACAGCCACCTTCACAATGAGGTATTTGGGAGTTCAACAGGAGGGTTGAGTGACAATTAAATTTCATTGCCAGATGGACCTGAACTTCGGTGGGCTTAGATGTAGGGATGTGCACTCAGATACCTTATTGATATATGGGGGGGAATATCCTGGATTCGGATACACATTAGAGAATCCTGGTCAATACCACTATCCCGATCTCCAATATTCCTGGAAATATTTGGGGATATCAGGGGTTGGTGTTTTAAAGCATTGGATTTGGTGTGTTTTTGTTTGTTTTGCTCTTTGCAGGTTTCCCAGGCAACAGGAAGGAGGAGGGGAGGGAGGCAGTTCTCACAGGCAAATGGGATCGCACATTAGGGGAACTTGCTAGGTTGCTTCTCCTGGAATTCTCTGGTTTGACATTGGTTCTGTTGGGCTTGTGCTGCCACATTGGCCCTGGGTTCTGCTTGGCTTCTGTGGTTTAACATGGTTTTGTTGGGCTGGACATCCTTCCCTTGCTTCAGGCTTGTTGGTTCTGTTTCCATTTGGAGGCTGTTGACCAGTAGTTTGCTTTTGTGTATTTTTGGCTATTCTTTGCTTTGGAGAAAACATGGAATTTTTTCCCTCCATAGGAAAGATGTCTGGGGACACCTTGTTCAGGGGCTCATAGAACTGGGCCATTTGGTCCCATGCGCTTGACACTTGGGGGTTCTTTAGTAAACATGGTACCAGACCAGCTGCGATTTTGGTGTCATTTTCTCAAAAAACAAACAAACACAACACCGAAACAAAACCCCTCACCTTCCACCACCCCCGAAAGATTACTCACAGAGAATAACAGACTCAAATAATTTCAGATTCCCCCCAACCTGAATCTGAATCCCGAACCGGTACTGGAGACTGGAGCAATCCAACATATAAATCCAATGATGGGACCAGACTGGGAGGAAATAGAGCTGCCTTCTCCTTTGTGGCTTCAGGGGTCTTAGAGAAAGTCGCTAATTGCTAATCTCCAAATGGCTCCCATTCAAGCATATA
Organism: Gekko japonicus; assembly: GCF_001447785.1. NCBI lineage: Eukaryota > Metazoa > Chordata > Lepidosauria > Squamata > Gekkonidae > Gekko > Gekko japonicus. The sequence continues at coordinate 189,338 of NW_015168089.1, read as the reverse complement.
AAGCCCCTTTCTTTCTTTCTTTGTATGTTTCTGTACCTACTTCTCTCTTTCCTTTGGAATAATATACAGCTTTTCTAACATATTTGAGGTTCTACTAATGCTTTCCAGGGCTTTGTTTAAAGTCCAGACTGTCTTTCATGAAATCTTGTTTAACATCTGAAACTTAGCAAACAGCAAGGTCCGGTGATCATTTGTATCAATTTGCTCGACCAGTGCTTTTGGCTCCATTATGCAATTGTGTTTATTGTAAAAGGGCAACATGTAATAGAGTCAGCTCCCTAACAGAGCCATTAAGAGGGCTTGCCTTGCAAGAAAATAACTTTGACATGCTTCCAAGCTTTGCCTGATTGCCAAATCTAAAGCAATCAGTTGACCATTAAGTTACAAATACATTTTCCCCTGTTGAACCTTAAGAAAAAGAATCATAGTGCTGTCTTTATTTTCGTATGTGGTTCTGGGCAACTAATATGTATGCTCAATTAAGGTAAAGTTTAATAAGGTTGCCAGTCCCCCAGCATTGGTGTAGGATCCCTCACCCCCAGTTCCCCTTTCCTGCTGCCACTCAGGGCAGTGGCAGCAGTTTTACCATAGAGTTTCCAGTGGTTCCTAAAGAGGCATGATGTCGCTTCTGGGGGAAATCTGGCAGTCACATGATGCCATCAATGATGGCCACTTCCCCTTGGCCCCGCCCCTCAGTCTTCCTCTGGTTGCCTGGCAACCCTAGCTTGCCCTCATGTTATTTACTGAAATTGCTGGGTGCTGCACAAGTATTTATTTAAATATTTATACGCCACTTTGTTCCTGACTAGGAACCCAAAGTAGCTTACATAAAAACATACAAATAAACAGTCAGCCCAAGAAAAGAATTCTGTTCTTTCCAGGATGTGTTGGGCAAGGCCTATGTTTTTACACATGAGAGCCAAGAGTCATTTGGCTGATGCCCTTTTGCTTGTGCCTCTGGCCACTCCTAGGCTTTTAATTACCTGGAAAAGGACAGGATACTATTTCTTCTGGGCTGTCCAGTCACAGCTGACTCCATGGGTGATCCCATGGGATTTTCAAGGCAAGAGACATTCAGAGGGGGTTTACCATTGCCTGCCACTGCTGTGACCCTGGACCTCCTTGGAGGCCTCCCATCCAAATACTAACCAGGGCCAACCCTGCTTAGCTTCCACGATCTGATGAGACTGGGCTAGCCTGGGCTATCCAATTCAGGGTGAATATATGATTGTTTAGTATTTACAGATCACTGACTGTCCCCATTGTTTTTCACAAATAAAGATGGATTACACTGTAAGTCAAGCTACATGTAATGCTGGAGTTCAGTGACTGGAGCTCAATATTATTTGGCCTTGAAAAACAGATTAGATAAGGAGGGCTACTAGGATTGGGGGCATGACTCTGCCAAAGGTTCCCAGTTCAATCCTGGGCCAAGAATCTTTGTTTAAGGGCTACAGAACACAACATTAGAAAACTCTGGGGTGTGACTCCTTACACATCAGTCTGGAAGTCTGCCACCAGCCCTTTGGACTATCCCAGTGATCAGAAGCCAAAGGGCAAGCTTCCAACCTTCCCTAAACAAGAAAGTCAGCCCTGCAAGGTAGGCTAGCAGAATGAGTTTCTCACAAAAGCAATTACTCTGGTAGGTGGTCAGCCAATCTAGGCTCTGGATTTAGACTGAGGTCAGTTGAAAGCAAATAACCACAAAAGTATAAGGTGCAAGAATATTTCAAAAAGACAAGAACTGTGAGGATAAAACAAGAAACCTAGAAATTCAAAAGCTAACTAGAACAGTAATTCACAGCCCTGCAAGGTAGGCTAGCAGAATGAGTTTCTCACAAAAGCAATTACTCTGGTAGGTGGTCAGCCAATCTAGGCTCTGGATTTAGACTGAGGTCAGTTGAAAGCAAATAACCACAAAAGTATAAGGTGCAAGAATATTTCAAAAAGACAAGAACTGTGAGGATAAAACAAGAAACCTAGAAATTCAAAAGCTAACTAGAACAGTAATTCATTGATTTTAAATATCAGTTGTTACCATTCTCAGTAAAAAGTCCCAGTAATCCAGAGTCGCTCTCTCTAGAGTCAGCATAGCCAGGAGCTGTCTGGCTTGCACAAGCAATATTCTAGATGGCCGCTGTGAGCAGAATTATGACTGCATGTCAAGATCTCAGACAGTCACCAATCAGGACTATTTTTGGGCAGGAACACGCAGGAACGTGCAGGAACAGAGTTCTGGCTGGCTTCAGAGTTGGCCACGCCCACTACAGCCAAAACCTCTGCATGTGTGGCTACAGAGGGAAAGCCTGGAGAGCGACCCCCCGGCGACTCCGAAGCGGGCAGGCCAGGGGTGCCTTCCCCAGCTTTTCCAAGGGCCGGCTTGCCCGGTCTCCCCGCAGCCACGGGGCGTCCAGGCTAGCCAAGGGAAGGCATGGGGTGTGGCCTAATATGCTAATTAGCTGTACTGTCATGGGTGTGACCTAATATACTAATGAGTTTCTATTGTTGGGTGTGGCCTATTATGCTAATGAGTTCCTGCTGGGGGTTTTCTACAAAAAAAGCCCTGGCCACCATCAAGCCAGAGAACAGACTAGAAACCTACTTCTTTATGGGCAAGGCATCCTTGTGGTCTCAGGCCTGAAAGACCAATAGGGACCCTAGGTGGTGATGTATAGCCAATTTGCTAGGCCAATGGCTAAGCAGATGACCTAAGCGGTGGTCTGACCTGGGAGGAAGAAATGAAACTATCTGCAGCTAGGTTTGGCCCTTTCACGGGTGCAAATGATAGACCTTAATCAGATAGACCCGACTGGTGGACCTCCCGATGGCACCTGGTATTTTTGGCCACTGTGTGACAAAGTGTTGGACTGGATGGGCCTTTGGCCTGATCCAACATTGGCGTCTCTTATGTTCTTATGTTCTTAAATGGAATGTGGCTAATTGGAAGCAGGTACCCGGGTCCTTGACTCCCCTCTGCAGCTGGGTGTTATCTGCAGTTTCACAAGGTCAGCTTCCTCTAACTTAGTAAGGTTGTTTTCTCTAATAACTCACAATGAGGCTGCATCCCAGCCTGAACCAAACTTTGAAACAGAGAAGAAATTTTAGGGAACTAGTTTACTTCACAGACCCTAGTGAGGGTGGAGATTAACACTTTTCCATATACCAATTTGTTATTTGAACATGTTCCCCCTTCAAGTCCCAGTTGGAAAAAGGTAGACATGGTGTCTGCCTTTTCCCTTGGTGGAAAGTGCCCTCAGGATGCCGCCAGCCTGTGGGCAATCCTATGGGGTTCACAGACTAAGAGGTGTGGTTTGCCATTGCCTGCCTTTATGTAGCAACCTTGGAATTCCTTGGAGGTCTTCCATCCAAGTACTAACCAGGGCTAGCCTGGGCCATTCAGGTCACACCGTCTTTTCCTTTTCTAGGGCTTAAATCATTGGTCTATCTGACTCAGTATTGACAACTCTGATTGGCAGTGGTCTCAGGCAGAGAAAATGCCTGTGCCACACCACCCACATTAGGTCCTTTAATGGAAGATTCCAGGGACTGAATCTGGGACCTCTTGTATGCAAAGCATGTGCCCTCTCACTGAGCCAGGCCCCTTCCCTGGTATTCAAGGTCCATTAGATCTGTTCAGACATATTCCAAACCCAGAACTGATCTGTAATTACTCCAGGCCCGTAGCTATGGTGGGCCCCCCAGGGGCCTGGCCCCCCGACTTCCGGTCAAGGTCCCCCCGACTTCCTATTTACCCCAGCTGGATTTGTGCCAGGGACCACATGCCAAAGTTCAGGATACCTGTTGGAGAAGGCTGAGGCTCTACTCAGACAAGCGAGTGCCCCTGAGCACATACTGAGGGCAACGGACCAGCCAGTGACGTGGAGTGACCTGCCGCTCCTCTCCAAAGTGCCCCCCCTTCCCTTGCCTTTGCATCGGATGCAAGATGCTCCTCTCCCAACGCAGCAACCAGGAGTCTGCCGAGAACTGCGCACATGCTGCGCAGGGTTTTGCGACCTTCTGCTAGTTCTAAGTGCCACCTGCCACGCAAACCTTTTTCAGCCTTTTGGCTTCTTTCAGCAAAGGCTGAGTGGCCTCCTCTTGGGAAACCCCCCGAGGGGAGCCAGGAGGACCAGGAGGCTTCCCGTTGGCACCCTTCCGGCACTAGTCAGAGAGCTCCTTCTCCCCCGTGGGCACTTCTCTTGCTCCGTGGAGGAGCCCATGGGGGAGGGGGGATTTTCAGATTAAGAGGAGGGACCGAGGCCGGCGGGGAAAGGCCGGCGCCCCCTGGGAAGTGAGCAGCCACACCTGATTCCCATCCCCGGAGGTCAGACTCCCTGCCCCGGCTGCCCAAGACCTCCTCCGGATTAGCGGGGATCCTTCACCAAACACCCGGCCCGACAGATGGTCCCTTTGCTGCTGGGTGTGTGTGTGTATGTATAATATATATATAGAGAGAGGGAGGCACCTGAGGCCTCTGTGGCCTCTTGTGTGCTGCCACTACTCTCAGAGAGTAGAAAAGAAGCTGGGGACAGTGTGGCCACAAAGGCAGCAAGAGCCAGGCCACAGGGGGCTGGCGCCAAGAATCCAAGGGCAGAGCAGGGCATCCAGACAGTGCGGTTCGCACACTGCCGCCACCACCGGGGAATGCGCCACTGGATTGCCTGCACCTGTCCTGGCTGGGAGGCAGGGCTCACATTCCTTTGTCTTCTGTTATGTACTCTGAGGCTGGGAGGCAAAGGTCAGGGTTGGTGCATGTGAAACAAGCGTGACAATTTACACCACCACTTAAAAAAAAAGTTCAAAAGACAATCGACACCTTTGGTGACTGATAGGAGCAAAAGAAGCTGTATACTAAGGGATTATTACTTCTTCCAGAAAGTTATAAGATTTTCTGAAATGAGGAGTCATAATGAAAGTGCACCTTCTCTTCATCCATAACTGGAGCATGGAGACAGCAAAGCGATTGCAGTGCAGTACCAGTGGGAAATAAACACATGCCAATAAATCTTATTATTTCGATAACCAGGCGCAGTTTTAATGAGAATAACAAAAGGTCTAGTCTTATACGTTTACACTTAACACAGACTGTCTGGTGTGTTTTTGCAGGTCAGAAGGAGATTCTCTAACATCCTTCTGCCTAAGCTGGCGAGTGGAAGTCTTCCGAACAGTAACCTTTTCCCCTTTCTATGAAAGCTTTGATGTGCCTTCCAGCCTTAGAGAAAATCTATCATAATGATTGCTTATAAACTTTGAAACCACCTCCTCCCCAAAGGCTGAATTTTAGCATCTGATCCTTAACTGATGTAATTGTGGCTCAGCCCAATCGACAGTGAAGCTAGTCAGCTACAAACAAGCTCTGGGAAGAGTAAACACACTTATTCCCTCCCATACTGTCTAGACAACTGAATCTGAGATACCAGAGTTCTTTTTTTTTTTTTTTGACCAGCACATAATCCTGTGTTCCTGAAAAATCATTCACTATTAACATTTGGGCCATGACCTAGGTCAGTGATGGCGAACTTTTTAGAGACCGAGTGCCCTATCTGCGACCCAAAACCCACTTATTTATCGCAAAGTGCCAACACGGCAATTTAACCTGAATACTGAGGTTTTACTTAAGAAAAAACAACTCATACATTAACTTAAGATGATCCAAACAAAGTAAGGAAAGCAATCCCAGATGCTTTCATTTACTTAAAATTATTTGGCAGAGAATTCGACACTTTAATGATGGTCTGGGCCTGGCTGGGGCGATGGCACGCGTGCCCACAGAGAGGGCTCTGAGTGCCACCTCTGGCACCCGTGGCATAGGTTCGCCACCACTGACCTAGGTGTTTCAGGCTAGCCCAGTCTCATCAGACGTTGGTCCTTTCCGCACTAAATCTTAAATCCTGGTTCAACCCTGTCCCTGAACTTACATTCTACACTACACACGAGTTCACCCCTGTAATTATCTTGGGGTATTTTTGCATTCTACACTACACTCAAGTTCACCCCTGTAATTATCGTGGGGTATTTTTTGTTTTCACATTACGTTGAGGTCACCCTGGTTTCTCCCCACACTTGTCCCGTGATAAACGGATGCTGTTATAACCAGAGATAAATGCAAGGTATTGTGTCCCGATTTGAACTCTGATAAAACCAGGGATGAGATCCAAGTGTGGAAAGGACCCTTGAAAGCTAAGCAGGGATGGCCCTGGTTAGTATTTGGATGGGAAACCACCAAGGAACTCTAAGCTGGCTGTGACTTGATGGCACTTTCCACCACCATCAATATTTGGTCTAAGACATGCAAACACATCGATTGACCTGCAAGATGTCATAGTCCCACTTTACACTGCATTGGTCAGGCCACACCTCTGGAGTATTGCGTGTAGTTCTGGAGGCCTCACTTCAAAAAGGGTGTGGACAGAATGGAGCAGGTACAGAGGAGAGTGATGATGATCGGGGGCCTGGAGACCAAGCCCTATGAGGAAAGGCTGAGGGACTTGGGAATGTTCAGTCTGGAGAAGAGGAGGTTGAGGGGAGATGTGATTGCCCTCTAAGTTTTTGAAGGGCTGTCACTTAAAGTAGGGCAGGGAGCTGTTCCTGTTTGCATCAGTCTGAGTTTAGGACTCGCAATCATGGGTTTAAATTAAGGGCGGGAAGGTACCGGCTGGATATTACAGAAAACTTTTTAACAGTAAGAATTGTGTAACAGTGGAAGCCTAGGGAGCTCCCCCTCACTGGCAGTCTTTAAGCAGCGGCTGGACAAACAATTGTCAGGGATGCTCTGGGCTGATCCTGCATTGAGTGGAGGGTTTGTTAGCCGAATTGCTTTATTTACAGCAATTGGCAATTTATAAATGGGTTCTTGCCAATTTATACCAAGGTCCTGTTCCCACCAAGGGTTACCAGTAAAGGATTCGAGGCGGTTGTGGTTAAAATAGATGTCTTTTACTTAAAAATATATATCACACAAACAATACTGATGAACTCACACATTCAATCAAGTTCCTAATAATTACAGTTGGAATTAAGCACAGTTGCATTAGCAGGTAGGATGATGACGGGCGATACTTATCTGTCCTGTAGCTTGGTTGTTCCAATGAAGAATGGATGGGAAGAAATGGAAAACTAAGGAATTCACACACAACCAGAACCAGCCAGAATGTGTGGATCTCTTGACTGCAGATCAAGAGATCAAAGTAGAGGCAAGGGTTGGGGGTAGCAAGTGGGACTCAAGAGGAGTAAAAGCAGACAGGGGTTGTTGCGGGGGAGATGCTAGTTGATCAAGTAGGAGGGGCCAGGAGACTGTTTCTCTCCTTTTATAGGGGGTCCAAGAAATGGGTGGTAACTGTGCCAACCTCTTGACCCACCTACCTGTTAGTCCGTCCCAAAAACAATCCTATTGGTTGCATGTGGGAAGGGGAGGTTACCAAAAAGGGGTGGCCAATATTGTAACCTAAAGCCTTACTCAGAGTATGGCATCTAGACAGGTGTGAAACCTAGGCGTTAGGATGCTCCATTGTAGTGCTGATGAAGCTGGCCATTCCATTGATTACCAAATGTCCACATGGCAGGAAATTCCATCTCAGGAACAAAGCAAGTGATGGGTAGTACGTGACTACAAGCAGCTCCGTCATGGGGGCTTTTTCTTCCTAGAGTTGTTATTTCATTGCTCACAATGATGGAGGTTTGTGCTTCTTCACCAGGCTGGGTAACTGTGTAGCTGAAACCTTATTTACATGTAAGGTATGTGCAGGCACCTTCTATGTGTGGCATCACAACGGGTGACCTAAAGTGTACAGCTTTCTGAGCCTATGTGTGCGTGCACAGTCCATGTGTGTAGCAATAAATAGTCCATAAAGCAAATATCAGGCTTATTCTCTAACAGGTTAGACAAGAAGGCCTGTATGGCCCCTTCCAACTCTATGGTTCTATTCACACTGCTGTGCTCTGTTACCATTTAATCATAAACGGTGAGCTGCATCCTTGAACACTCAGAGGAAGTTCATATTGTTTCTTGTTTAGCATAATTGTTCTAAATCATGTTACAAATCTTGTGTACATGTCTGCTCTTGGCCTGCTCTTCCTGTCCCCCTCCCTCATTTGCTGGCTGCCCAGCCCTTCCAATAGGAAAATGATGGTAAGGAGAGAGCGCCGCATGGCTTGTCTTCTTTAATATTTCAGCCTTGCCTGTTTTGCCTCTATGGCTGTCAAAATGAAACATGTTTCAATTAATTGTGCTTTAAACTGGATTGCAAGTATTGTGTGTCTTTTAGTATTCACACTGCTGCCTGAGCATATGAAGCTGCCTTATACTGAATCAGACCATTTGTCCGCCCAGGTCAGTACTGTCTGTAGTCTTACTGGCAGCAGATCTCCAGGGTCTCAGGCTGAGATCTTTTGCATCACCTACTACTGATCCTATAAAATGGACATACCAGGGATTCAACCTGGGACCTTCTGCATGCAAAGCAGATTAGCGGTGAGGTATGGCAATCCAGAAAGTTAGGGTCATGCACTAAATTGATGAATGCTGCCAACAGATGACTGACATAAGTTGGCAGCCTGGCACACAAAGTGGCATACTTACTTGAAGGGCAGCTTATATAATGTGCAGGGAGGAGGGGGAGGAGTCTGGATTTATACCCTGCCCTTCACTAGGAGTCTCAGGCTGCAATCATACGCACAATTAGACCCGACATAGGTGCGAATGTCGGGTGGATTTAAAGGGCGTGCTCAGACAACAACATCTGGGAAGCGCCCCGCAACCATTGGCAACCCGTTCTGCTCTGCTGCAGAAGTGGAGTTAAAAGACACCAGGAAAAATCCAGTAGAAAACAGGTTGCGACAGGCCACGGAGGGACTTTCCCATGTCTGATCGCTCCAGCAAGCTTGCATGGATCAGAATGGTCGGATCAGGCCATCCCGACTCCGCGCCATTGTTCCCCCCCCTTCACATTATGCACATCATTACAAACTCCATAGGGAACCCTCGGTGCGGAGGTGCAATTCATCAATCCCTCAGTTAAGCACATGGGGAAAAAATGGCACACACAAAAAAGTCTCATCTGCAGTTGCATCTGGTTATGCACCAATGGACTGCACCCGCAGCTTCAAAGGGAGAACATAACATTAGCAAATATCAGGCTTATTCTCTAACAGGTTAGACAAGAAGGCCTGTATGGCCCCTTCCAACTCTGTGATTCTATGGTTCTATTCACACTGCTGTGCCCTGTTACCATTTAATCATAAACGGTGAGCTGCATCCTTGAACACTCAGAGGAAGTTCATTTTGCTTCTTGTTTAGCATAATTGTTCTAAATCACGTTACAAATCTTGTGTGCATGTCTGCTCTTGGCCTGCTCTTCCTGTCCCCCTCCCTCATTTGCTGGCTGCCCAGCCCTTCCAATAGGAAAATGATGGTAAGGAGAGAGCGCCGCATGGCTTGTCTTCTTTAATATTTCAGCCTTGCCTGTTTTGCCTCTATGGCTGTCAAAATGAAACATGTTTCAATTAATTGTGCTTTAAACTGGATTGCAAGTATTGTGTGCCTTTTAGTTTTCACACTGCTGCCTGAGCATATGAAGCTGCCTTATACTGAATCAGACCATTTGTCCGTCCAGGTCAGTACTGTCTGCAGTCTTACTGGCAGCAGATCTCCAGGATCTCAGGCTGAGACCTTTTGCATCACCTACTATTGATCCTATAAAATGGACATACCAGGGATTGAACCTGGGACCTTCTGCATGCAAAGCAGATTAGCGGTGAGGTATGGCAATCCAGAAAGTTAGGGTCATGCACTAAATTGATGAATGCTGCCAACAGATGACTGACATAAGTTGGCAGCCTGGCACACAAAGTGGCATACTTACTTGAAGGGCAGCTTATATAATGTGCAGGGAGGAGGGGGGGGAGTCTGGATTTATACCCTGCCCTTCACTAGGAGTCTCAGGCTGCAATCATACGCACAATTAGACCCGACATAGGTGCGAATGCCGGGCGGAATTAAAGGGCGCGATCAGACAACAACATCTGGGAAGCGCCCCGCAACCATTGGCAACCTGTTCTGCTCTGCTGCGGAAGTGGAGTTAAAAGACACCAGGAAAAACCCGGTAGAAAACAGGTTGCGACAGGCCACGGAGGGACTTTCCTGTGTCTGATCGCTCCAGCAAGCTTGCATGGATCAGGATGGTCCATCAGGCCATCCCGACTCCGGGCCATTTCCCCCCCCCTTCAAATTATGCACATCATTGCGAACTCCATAGGGAACCCTCTGGGCGGAAGTGCAATTCATCGATCCCTCAGTTAAGCACATGGGGGGGAAATGGCACACACAAAAAAGTCTCACCTGCAGTTGCATCTGATTATGCACCAATGGACTGTGCCCGCAGCTTCAAAGGGAGAACATAACATAAGAACATAAGAGACGCCAACGCTGGATCAGGCCAAAGGCCCATCCAATCCAACACTCTGTGTCACACAGTGGCCAGAAATACCAGTGCCATCAGGAGGTCCACCAGTGGGGCCAGGACATTAGACGCCCTCCCACTGTGGACCCCCCCTAAACACCAAGAAGACACTTGCCCCAGAGTCCCTATCTATACCTTGTGGCTAATAGCCACTGATGGACCTCTGCTCCATATGCTTATCTAATTCCCTTTTGAAGCCATCCATGCTTGTAGCTACCACCACTTCCTGTGGCAGTGAATTTGATGTACTAATCACTCTTTGGGTGAAGAACTGTTCTAACCCGACCGCTCAGCAATTTCATGGAGTGCCCACGAGTTCTTATATTGTGAGAAAGGGAGAAAAGTACCTCTTTCCCTTTTTTCTCTATTCCATGCATAATCTTGGGGGGAGGTGTGATTGTGCAACTGCGGGTCAAATTCCTCTGGAGGAAATAGCCTCACTTCCCCCCCCATATCTCCTTTCCCTTCGCCTCCCCACAAGAGACACCCTGTGAGGTAGGTGGGGCTGAGAGAGCTCTTTCGAGGCCTGCTTGTGAGGGAACAACTCTGAAAGAACTTGTAACTGACCCAAGGTCACACCAGCAGTGGCATGTGGAGGAGTGGGGGATCAAATCTGGTTCACCCAGATTAGAGTCCATGCTCCTAACCACTACACAAAACTGGCTCTCAAGTGCAGCATATATAATGTACATGGCTTGCCTGCTCATGATGACCCTAGGGCAAAAGTCATTCAGACAAGCCAGTAAATTGTGAGGATGCACTAGGAGCGGCTATCTGGTCAGCCACCATGTTGAATGCCAGCCGCTATGCAGAAGGAAAAAAAATACTTAAAATACTGTTTAGTTTACATTGCAAACAAACCCTACATGCTAAACGAGATTAGGATTGCCCACTGTCTGCAGAAAAAAATGTCCTGTGTCTTTAATACAGGCTTAATGGTATGTTATTCACCAAGTGATAGCATCAAAAGCTTTAGCCCCTGTTAAAGAGACAGTACATTTTTCACCAGCCCTGTTGGCTACCCAGTACCAAAGAGACAGGAAAGTCTAATTTTTGAACACATTCTTTGCAAAAAAAAATAATCAAATTGTCATCACTAAGCAGTAAGGAGTGATTTTGTAAACCTTTGTCATCTAAACACGATTATGCCTATGGATTAGAAAGACAGAGGAGCAAAAATCCAGTGCATCTCATGTTTGGTTACAAAGGAGTCTGCATCCACTGCTGTGAGTCTTTGAAGACCGGTTTCACTGAACGGCTGGGTACTTCTCTCTCTGAGGACAGCTTCATTTGGCTCAACGTACCTATCTCCCTCTTCTGATTTCAGACTACATCAACAGAGAAGGGGCAATATTACGCAATTCCCCTTGGTCACGGCAGCACCCCACCCAGTGATGTATTTTGCTTGGAATACTCTTCCAGTTCTTTCTTTCAGAGAGGAATTTTGGGATAAATAGCAGGCTGCTTGGGGTAGGGGAAGATGGGAAAAGATCCAATCCACCAACTCCTTCCGTGGACTCTTCCACCAGATCCAATCCCTAGTGATGCTCTGATTGTGGCAGAATTAGAGTTGCCAGCTCTGGGTTGGGAAATACCTGGAGATATTGGGGCGCGTGGAGCCTGCGGAGGGCAGAGTTTGGGGAGAAGAAGGGCCCCAGCAGGATATAATGCCATAGAGTCCATCCTCCAAAGCAGCCATTTTCTCCAGAGGAACTGATATTGGCTGTCTGGAGATCAATTGTAAAGGCGAGAGATCTCCAGCTGCCACCTGGGGGCTGGCAATCCCAGGAAGGATCATATTGACAACAGATGTTTGCTGGGTCACTACTTCTCTACTCACCATAAGGAACAGGAGCTAGCAACCCAGGACCAACGCAAGCATTAGCATCTGCATGGTTGGCTTCCTGTGACTACCAAAGCAAATGGCAGTGAGATTTCGTGAACTGATGTTAAACTTCTCACGTTTTGAACATCATGGACAAGGCAGCTGTATTGTGGATAAAAGAAGCACAAAAAATATGTACCTGATAAATTTCGCTTTTGGATCTTCAGCTGATAAGGGGATGAGGGTAGAGATCCTGAACTGGACCCCAGAGCTGCTTCTACATTGCATTGTGACATGCTGTGGAAAGAGCTCAGGCCTTAGCTTACACAACAGACAGGGACAGAGCAGTATTCTCCCCCCACCCCCTTTTGTCTACAGAGAAGTAAATGGGGAAGAAGAGCATCGGGCACAGGCCACTTAATAAGTTCCTTCCTGATGGAATGGCAGCTAACTTGGGAAGCACTTTTAGGCAGCCTTCGAAAGAAATGACACATCAATTGAAGTGCAATGCACAAGCCAGACTTTTCTTCCCTTTGGAGAGACGTAATCCATCCTTCCCTTCCGCCAGAGGCTTGAGGGTGATAAGAAAGACTTACCTCCAACAGAGAACAAGGATGATGCTCATTATGTTCTGTCACCTTAGGAGAAATAAAGGGAAGTGCAGGAGCTTTGCTAAGGGTCTTGAGCTCCCTTCAAATAAGTACCACTGAACGTGATAAGCCTATCCTTGGACTGCACCCCTTCAGGCTGCATTTGGGGATTACTAAGAACAACACTTTTCAATCAGGCCTATGGTCCATCTAGTCCAGCATCCTGCTGCCTACTGTGGCCAACCAGGTGTCTTTAGGAAGGCCAGAAACAGGGCAAGGAGGCAAGAAGGTAATAGCCCACCTCTACTGAACCTAATTATCTAACGTTCAGTAGCATACTTCCTCTGAACTTGTTCACCATGGCTAATAGTAATAGATGGCTCTGTTCTCCTTGAATGTGTTGTCAAACCATCTTAGCTATATCTCATGGATACAAATTCATTGTGCATTTGGGGTGCATTTTTGAGAGCCAGTGTGGCGTAGTCTGGGAGAACCGGGTTTGATTCCCCACTCCTCCACATGCAGCTGCTGGTGTGACCTGGGTCAGTCCATAGTTCTGTCAGAGCTGTTCTCTTAAGAACAGTTCTGGAAAGAGTTCTCTCAACCCCACTTACCCCACAGGCAGTGTTCCCTCTAAGCTTAGTGTGAACTAGCTCAGTTTTTAAGGCTCTGGCTCACATATTTTTGTCTGAGCTCAGGCTCCAGAGCAAACTAATTACAGTAGCCAAATAGCTTGCTCACAACTTTAATGCCAGTGTCTCACAAAGTAGAATTTTTGCTCATAAGACTCCATAGCTTAGAGGGAGCATTGCCCACAGTGTGTCTGTTGTAGGGAGGGATTGTAAGCCGCTCTGAGACTCCTTCATGTAGTGAAGGGCAGGGTATAAACCCAATCTCTTCTTCTTCTCATCTTTTGTCAGTCCCAAATCTACTGCTAATCCATTTGATAAAAGTTCTCTACTTTCTCTACCCTGAAAAAGTCCCACAGTCTTCAGCCTTTCTTTGGCATTCCAGTTGTTTTTAATACACCTTTTAACACATCCTTTCCAAATCTACGAGTATTTCTCTAGGTATTAATAAAGAAATCCCTGCAGATAGAAATCTGTATGACAAGAAATTCTACACGACTCTTCTTGCTAATAGTTAGGACTTTGTGAGACATATTTGGTCCAGTGTTATTGCAGGGGAACAAGCAGCTAAAAATGCCTTCTTCTGTCTTTAATTAGCATGGAATTTGGCTCCTTACCTAGATCAAGCTGGTCTTGCCATGTGAATCCATGCCATACTTACTTTGAGGTTCTATTATTGTGCCATGCTGTACATGGGACTGCACTTGAAAGCAACTTGGAAACGTCATCTGATGCAAAATGTTACAGCTTGCTTACTAATAGGAACGAGCTGAAAAAGGTATCGTTCCACCAATTTTACGATCATGTCACTGTGTGACAATTATTTTCTGAGTTCAATGTGATTTTAGTTTGGACCTATACAAATAAAACGGAAGTCCAATGGCAGGTTAAAAACTGACAACATTTATTCCAGAACTCGCTTCCTCAGAACTTTGCATCTTTATTTCGCTGCAGTGGACTAACACAGATACCCCTGTGTAATTTGACCTATAAGGGGAGGGGCCATGGTTCAGTGGTAGAGCATCTGCTTGGCATACAGAGGGTCCCAGGTTCAATCCCAGTTATCTCCAGTTGAAGGTCTGGTAGTGGGTGATGTGATAGACCTCTGCATAAGACCCTGGAGAGCCACTGGCAGTCTGAGTAGACAACAGTGACTGTGATGGACCAAGGGTCTGATTCAGTAAAGGCACCTTGAGGTGTTGGGCCTGGGGCCCACATATCTGCAGGACCACCTCTCCCAATATGTTTCACTTTGATGGTTCTGTTCATTACAGTTAGGTCTTCTGAAGGTTCTATCCTGCAAGCAGGTAAAAGGTCCCTTCCTGTACTCAAACATTCTCAGTGGGATCCCTCTCTTGGGGAACAGATCACCAGACATGGTCAGAATGGCTTCCAGATTGTTGCAGATTATGTAAAATGGCAGCAAACAGGGGAGCCAAATTTTCTGACAGATTGTTTGTTTGTTCCATGATTCCACAGATTGCTTCATCATATTCATTCCTAACAGAACAGTATGGTGCAATTGGCTTTTCACGCATGTATGTTCTCATGCAACCCCATTGAGTTCTGCTCCTAACCATACTGCTGCTCTGTTTAGCAGGCCACTGGATACAGAAAGTGTTATTTATGGCTGAAATGGACAAATGAACAAAGAAACTTAATAACAAAGAAGATCAAGAATTTTATGAAGAGTGGGAAGACTTTAAAGAATATTTAGAAAACAATTGGGTTGTAAAACATAATTTACTTTGTTTTGATAACTATTAAGAGCAGAAATATGTAAAGGTATTGAATGAATAGAGCAAATATTGCTACCTTGAAACTTAAGAATGAAAATGAGAAAAGATAATAGAAACAAAAGAGGGAATGGAGGGAGGAGCATTGCGGGAAGCCACCAGGAGGGGGGGGAGGAGATAAGAGATATGGATATATGTCATTTGAAATGTAATGTTGAATATGTTGTTATATCCAAAAATAAAAGTTTGAAACAAACAAAAAAGAAGTAACATAAACCAGTCATAAATAAATGCTGTGGCTTGGGGGGGGAGGTTTCTACCATTAGATGTTTGTCTAAGTTAGAGATGGTAGCTTGGAAGCCACTTGTAGCTCTTTGATATGCCACCTGTGACTCTTCTTAGCGCTGTTCCCCAATGTGACACCTGCCCCGTGTTTTAGGAAAGCAGGCAAGGGCTGCGTTCAGCCTGGCAGTTTGGCCCGATATAGCTGTGTTTCCCTGATGGATTAAACCGGCAGGGTCACACAGCACATCTGTCAGCTGTTCCCCAGTCGTACTCACCCCATCATACTGCAAGTTGGATATGGAGTAAATAGACACCACATAGCATATGGTGTTTTCAGTTCCCCGGGCATTCATCACATGTGGCCAGATGTCTGAATGCAGGGGAGTGCATGCAGAATGGATTTGCAGTCTGAACCTGCAGATCTGTGTCTGCCACTGGTGCTTTTTTTTTTTTTTTGAGTGTCTTCCTATCTGCACATATGCACATGAATGCATATGCACATAAGCACACATGCACACACACCCCCTGTACTTTTTAAAAAAAGACTGGGCAGCATGCTCCGTGGCTGAGGTACTGCAGTAATGTGGATGTGTGCCCACAGGACAGTTGTGTGCTGTCTGGTTGGTATGCCCCACAATACTTCAAAGCACAACAATTAGAGGGGGTATCATGTCACTCCCAGCTGCCAGTCTGTCCACCGCCAAGGCCTTTGCCTGTTGTGGCTTTTGCTTGGCAGATGGTTCCCACATGGAAGTAGTCACTGCTAGAGGAATGGGTAGGCTGTGAGCCTCCCAGAGGTGCAGGTTTCATGTCAGCGCTGGAAGTAAATGTAGCTCCTTTGGGTGATGGCAATTGCAGATATGGTTGTCTGCCAGCCATGGACTGAGTACCACTGGTTTAAGGAGTTCTTAGCAATATCAATGTCTGTCAATCTCTTTGGGTCAGCAGCATTTTTGCCCATGAGTAGTCTTGAAAAAAACAAACTTGTTTGGAAGATATTCACTTCATTCAGTGCCTAACAAAACAAGCCTGATGTTTAGCTGTTGCATCAAACAAGGTAAATTCAACTTTCAAACACATCTGGCATGAAATGTGTTGTATTCCCCAGTCCTCCATTCACAGGGGTGTACTACATTGCCAAACAGAGTGTGGGGTAAGCGATAGCCTGGATGTGCCATGACTGAATCAACAGAATACCAAAATTTGGTGACACAGATTAGTCCATTCTTGCCACTGTGGTCCTGTTCCCATTTCCTAATGAGAGAAATTCTGCTTTTTTTTTTTTTTTGCAAACTTTCAATTCAAAAAGAATTGCAGATATCAAATTGATGGTTGTAGTGACTGAAAAGAGGTTCACAGCTGCAGCCAAAAAGCTTACCGGGCTTTTCTTTGCTTCTACCTCCATAGGTGCCAGATGTTATTATGCATCCTTCATCTTTAGGAGATTGTAGGATTTGCCTTCCTGGGATCCCACTTGTTCTTGTGGTTTTATTTGTTCAGATATTGGCAACTTGATTCATTTTATGCAGTCAGTCTTGTGAAAGGCTTTTATCTGTGCAGAAGACTTGACTAAGGTGCTTTCTAGTTATCTATGTCCACTAAAAACATTTAGGAAGATTTTTTTTATATAGTATGCATTCAGTATGCATCCACTTGCGTATCAACAGATATAAGTATTTTGAAAGGAAAATAAAGGGTTTAATCCAGCCCAAAAGAATGGCATTTAGGCAGTACAGCCAATATTTGGCTGGTAAATAGTGTCATCTGGCAAGGAAGGCAGCATGGTATAGCTTGATCTCATCAAATCTTGAAAGCTAAGTGGGGTTGGTACCTGGATTGGAGCCCACGAAGAAGGAGGAGGAGGAGGAGGAGGAGGAGGAGGAGGA
>NW_015168089.1:129130-171585 GCF_001447785.1 Gekko japonicus | reverse complement strand
GAATGATAAAAGGGTTGGAACACTTTCCCTATGAGGAAAGGTTAAAGCTCTTGGGGCTCTTTAGCTTGGTGAAATAATGGCTGAGGGGTGACATGATTGAGGTTTATAAGATTACGCATGGGATAGAGCAGGTAGAGAAAGAGGTACTTTTCTCCCTTTCTCAAAATACAAGAACTCGTGGGCACTCCATGAAATTGCTGAGCGGTGGGGTTAGAACAGATAAAAGGAAGTACTTCTTCACCCAAACAGTGATTAACACATGGAATTCACTGCTACAGGAAGTGGTGACAGCTACAAGCATGGACGGCTTCAAGAGGGAATTGGATAAGCATATGGAGCAGAGGTCCATCAGTGGCTATTAGCCACAAGGTATAGATAGGGACTCTGGGGCAAGTGATGCTCTGTATTCTTGGTGCTTGCGGGGGCCAATAGTGGGAGGGTTTCTAGTGTCCTTGCCCCA
Organism: Gekko japonicus; assembly: GCF_001447785.1. Taxonomy (NCBI): domain Eukaryota; kingdom Metazoa; phylum Chordata; class Lepidosauria; order Squamata; family Gekkonidae; genus Gekko; species Gekko japonicus. Next base: position 171,125 of record NW_015168089.1, on the reverse strand, counting down.
TTGGTGGGCCTCCTGATGGCACCTGGTATTTTTGGCCACTGTGTGACAGAGTGTTGGACTGGATGGGCCATTGGCCTGATCCAACATTGGCTTCTCTTATGTTCTTAGGAGGAGGAGGAGGAGATTGGATTTATACCCTGCCTTTCACTACCCAAAGGAGTCTTGGATTGGTTTAAAATCCCTTTCCCTTCCCCTCCCCACAAAAGACACCCTCTGAGGTAGGTGGGGCTGAGAGAGCTCTGAGAGAACTGCTCGTGAGAGAACAGCTCTGAGAGAACTTGTGGCTGACTCATGGTCACACCAGCAACCGCATGTGGAGAAGTGGGGAATCGAACCTGGTTCTCTAAGATTAGAGTCCACGCTCTTAACCACTACACCAAACTGGCTCAAGGAAGACTGAGCAGAGAAAGGCAGTGGCAAACCACCTCTGCTTCTCACTTGCCTCGAAAGTCCCTTACTGAGGTTACCATAAGTCAGTTGCAAGTTGCAATTTGATGGCACTTATGCATGTAAACTGGGATAATGTGCTCCTTATTTCCCTAGGTACTGAGAAATTCTAAGGGAAACACTGTGAAGTTTGGTTTCCTTTTGATGAGAGAGTGTGCAAGAGGTTTATGAGGTTCTTTTGTCAATTTTCAAATATTCAGCCATATCACTGATGGCCCATTCCTTCACACATGCCCATAATTTTGACATTGCAATGATCAGGTGACAAATACACATGCATGGATCAGATTTCACTTCCAAAGCTGGGGGTGGGGTTCTTTTTTCATCTCATGTTGAGCTGTATCGTATCCCAGTGCAACTCATGAAGCTGAAAACTGAAATTAGCTTCTGTCTGCATTCTGGAACAAGCAGTTTGAAGAGTACAGCCCCGCATCTCCCTTTGTCTAAGACACGGAACTGCGCACGTTGTTGGCACTTAACAAAAATAACAACAAAGGACTCCGAAAAAGAATAACAAGGAGAAGAATGAGGCAGGAAAGAACACAGCTTGATTTGATGATCCCAGGGTGAGTTTCTGGTGCTGACACATAGGGAAAAAAAATCTGTAATCTTTTGCTCGCTTGTAAAGGCATCCAATTTGTTCCGGAAGTCATAGAGAGACAATAAACATGATGCCCTGTGAAGCCAGATTCAATTTGCAGAGGAGAGCTACCCTTTAAGGCAATTAACTTGAGATGGGGAAAAAAGTAATATACATATCAAAAGAAAATGTTAAACTTGAAATTACCCCACTTTCCTTTCTCTGGGGGAACATTTGCATCCCCACTGAAAAAAAGAGAGTCTTGGATGTTCTGTAAGTGAATTTCCCCCCTCCCCCCACCCCCATTAATTATATATCATAATCATCTGGTTAAAGTCCAAGAGTCCTGGATGGGAGCAGTGGGCAAGAGACCCAGCGAGAGTTGCTCATCCCTCCTTGGCAGGCATATCAATGGCTGCCTGAATGATCACCAATTGCAGAGAGATTTCATCTCATGTTACGTTATCATTTATATGGTAACATTGGAGCTCATAACCCTTTATTCATATCAGCATATTAACATATTTTGGTGATTAGCGCCACTCAGTGCCCTGGCCCTGGGAAAATAAAGCCAATGTTGTTTGAAAAGCTGCACTTCATCTTTCGGGTATCTCACAATTTAAAGTGCAGAAGCATGATCCTCTCTATGTCAAAGTCCTCCAAATCCATCTCTAGTCAAATCATGTTCTTCTACTCCACCTAGAGACTTTACCATAGGCCTGAACAGCTGGTTGATTCTCCAAGCCAAATACAGTCCATATTTTAGTCTTCCTTGACAAGCCCATAATAGGTCTTGCATTGATACTCTGAGAGGGGTACCAGTTGGATGACCACTGACCATGCCAAAGAAAGGGAGTCTGAGAGCATGGATTATACCATCCTCTCCCCAAACCAGAAACTGTGATAATCCTGCAGTAAACCACCCAGGCACTGAAGACTGAGAGGATAGGCAGACTAACTGGCCCGATCAGAATAAAGGCACATACTCACAGACAATGTATCTACTGGATATAATTCAAACAACTAATCTGACTAAGGCATGAACTATGAAGAGGGGGTGAGCTACAAGTTATCCTGTGCTTGGCAAGATGGTCACTTTAAGGACCTAAGTCTCTGGGACATACATGTCTTTTTCTCCAACATTTAAGAAACTTCAGTCCACTGACTACACAGCAGCCACAAGCTGCAACACAAAAGCTTATTTATTGGGGCGCAACCAAGTAATGTTTATACAGGACAGGAGTCCCCAACCTTTTTGAGCCTGCGGGCACATTTGGAATTCTGACACAGCATGGTGGGGGCAGCTTAGGGTTGCCAAGTGAATTTTACTCACCGGCGGGGGAGCCTTGCTGCGCTCTGGGAGCCGTCCCTTGTCGTGCATGCGCGCTTTGCGTGCGCATGCCGCCAGCATGTCACCGGAAGTGATGCACGACGTTGATCACGTTGAGGGCGTGGCCCCAATTGTCGGAGGGAAAACCATAGAGTTTTCCCTCCGACGGTCAGGGCCATGACCCCAAACGTGATCGATGTGGTGGCGTCACCTCTGGTGACGCAGCCATGCTGCGCTTCAGGGGGCGGAGTTCCCCTCGGGGCCCAATTCTACGGCGGCGGAAATCGGGCTTCCAAAGTGGGGTTTTACCCGCCCTCACTTGGCAGCCCTAGGGCAGCTACAAAATGACTGCCACAAAATGGCTGCTGCAGGAGGTAGAGCCAGCCATAAAATGGCTACCATAGCTTACCTTCAGTCACACAATGACGATCCATGTGCTGTGGGGGTGGCTGCTGCTAAAACAACATTATTTTTTTTAAAAAAAAATCTGCACTGCCAACCAAATCTCCAATGGCCAATCAAAAGCCTATCCTCTGCTGGGTAAAGCCTCACCTGGTTCTCCAACTTTCTAAAAATGCTTGGCGGGCCCCTGGAAAGGTGTCTGAGGATGCCATAGCCCCTGTGGGCACCACACTGGGGATCCCAGGTGTATTTTTTTTTTGCTTTGCAGGGGCAAAACTTCTTGGCACAATGTTTGTGTCACACTTTGAGTGAAACCATTGCATTGATACAGCACTTTTGTGTGGGGTTTGACCACGCTCCATTCAACTGCTGATCACATTGAAAGTTCTCAATATCCCTAACCCATGGCTGCCAGGCACTGTACAGCCCCAAACATCATTCTTTCTCATCCTAGTACAAACTAGTAAGCCTGTGATCCTTGCAAACTATGGTTGGATCTGGGCTAACTGGGGAATTTCCACTGATTCTCCCTTCCCATTATAGATCACCATCATGTCATTCCTCAAGGCACCCCATCCCTCAGGAGCAGCCTTTGGAGATCAGTGGGCTACAGTGGGGGGGGCAGGAAAGTTCCATTCTGCCATTGGAAATTTCAGTCTGGATGCAAACCAATGGCTTGAACCAAGAACCACAAATGCATTAATTAATTTAACCAATTTACAATGGAATAAGTGATAGCCAGCATGGTGGACTGGCTACAGTATGGGACTAGAATCTCAGAGACCCAAGTACAAATCCCCACTCTGCCATGAAAGGTTGCTGGGTGACTTAGATCCAGTCACACTCTCTCAGCCTAACCTATTTAATGGGGTTGCTGTGAGCATATGACTGGGAGAGGGAAAACCATGTATCTCACCTAAACTCCTTGCAAGAAGGGTGGGGTTAAAATAAGATAAGAAGATCATTACTGACAACCTGGGAAACGATTCATCCGCTGATATACACTAAAATCCCAAGATGGGTATCTCCAGTGGAAGCTTTTTCTCAATCAATTTTGACTTCAAAACAAGCAGTTATTAGATACGCAGAATTGTTAGATGATGGAAATAATTTAAAATCTCAGAAAGAATTAAAGAAAAGGGAAATAAACTTAGATTGGTGGACTAGAGCACAAGTGGAATCTAGATATAGTAAGGACAAACAGACAGGATGATTCTATTTAGAACAAGGTACATCTGAAAAATTATTATTTACTTCAAGACCGAAACTTATTAAGAAAATGTATGGTATGCTGATGCAATTGAAAATGCAGGATGAAATAGTTAGAATGTATGGTCAGATGGATGCAAATGTCGGTTATAACATACATCTGATACAATGGAGTAAAATATGGAAAGTGCCAGATAACGCGGGGGGAGGTGTGGCTTTTTGCGCCGGCGCACTTTGACCCGCCCGGATGTGATCAGACGCAACAGCGGGGAATTGGGGTTTCATTTCGTCTGTGCGTGTTTCCGGCGCGCTTCAATACAGTGAGGGGAGCGCACTGGAGTGATCAGTCGGAGGACGTCTGTCTGCGGCCCGTCACAAGCGTTAGATAGTGGACTTTCTTTGGTACCTTTTAGCTCCGGATCTTTGGCTGGACATGATGGGTTGGCAAAGGGTGCGTGATGCTTGCCAGATGTGCCTGTTTGATCATGCCCGTAAAACCCACCCGGCATCTGTGAGTATCCCGCAGCAACTTCTGCATGTGATCGGGGCCTAAATCTGTTTCATTCAAAGAAAATGTATATAAAATGTTCTATAGATGGCACCTAACCCCAGATAGATTAGCTAAAATGTATAAAATGTATAAAACTTGAGTAACAAGTGTTGGAAGTGTAACAATCATGTTGGATCATACTATCATATGTGGTGTACATATAAAAAGGTTTATAAATATTGTATTGGAGTACATGCTTTCTTACAGTCATTGTTGAATATTACAATACCTTTTAAGCCAGAGATATTTCTGTTAAACTATTTACCAGATGACTTAGATAAGAACCATAGATATTTTATTTTACATGTTATAACAGCAGCCAGAATTTTATTTGCAATGACATGGAGGACATTGAAGATCCCAGCTGTATGAGTTGATAACCAAGATTATGGAATATGCTGAAATGGACAGATTGACAAATATATTAAAAGAAGAAATGGAAGAAGAATTTATGGGACCATGGAGGGCATTTTATGACTGGCTAAAACTTAAGTACTGAGAAAATAAGATTAAATGAAGAATAATAAGAATGATGGATATAGTAGCTGTGAAACTCTAATCAGAAGATTTGCATACAGAATGTTAAATTGGTTTTTACACATATATATTTCTGTATCTTTCCTTTTCCCTTCTTTCCCCTTTCCCTTTTTCTGTGCATAAACTAATACAATTCTTTAAAAAAATATGATAGACAGACAGATAGGAGAGTGGACAGATGGACAGATTAGGTAGATAGATAGATGATAGCTAAATCTACGCCCAGTAGATGACAAAAACCCTCCAGGATTGCTTCCTGACCCCAAAGTTGCAATCAGCATTTCCCTGGGCTTGTAAAAAAGGGCTACAAGAACTGATCACTGAGGCAACCCTTCCTTCCCTCCCTCTCATGATCTGCCTAAATTCACAGAATTCACATTGCTGTCAGATGGCCTAAAGCCTCTGTTTGAAAACCTCCAAAGAAGGAGAACCCACCACTTTCCGAGGAAGCCTGTTCCACTGAGGAACTGTTCTAACTGTCAGGAAGTTCTTCCTAATGTTTTGCCAAAAACTCTTCTGATTTAATTTCAACCCATTGGTTCTGGTCCGACCTGCTGGGGCAATAGAGAACAACTCTACACCATCCCCTAGATGACAGCCGTTTAAGTACTTGAAGATGGTTATCATATCACCTCTCAGTCATTTCCTCTCCAGGCTAAACATACCCAGCTCCTTTGACCTTTCCTCATAGGACTTGGTCTCCAGACTCCTCACCATCCTTGCTGCTCTCCTCTGGACACGTTCCAGCTTGTCTATATCCTTAAACTGTGGTGCTCAAAACTGAACACAAAGCAGAGTAAAGTGGTACCATCATATCTCGTGATCTGGACATTATACTTCTGTTGATACAGCCCAAAATCGCATTTGTGTTTTTAGCAACCACATCACACTGCTGACTTATATTTAGTGTATGATCTACTACTAGATGCTTTTTGCACATACTACTGCCAAGACAAGTCTCCCCCAACCTATAATTATGCATTTGATTTTTCCTACCTAAATGCAGAACTTTACATTTATCCCCATTGGAATTTATTAAATTTCTTTTAGCCCAGTTTTCCAGCCTGTCAAGATCATCCTGTATCCTGACTCTGTCTTCTACCGTATTTGCTACCCCTCCCAATTTAGTATCATCTGCAAATTTAATAAGCATCCCCTCTGTCCCTTCATCCAAATAATTGATAAAGATGTTGAACAAAACAGGTCCCAGGACAGATCCTTGAGGCACACCACTTGTCATTCCTCTCCAAAAAGATGAAGAACCATTCACAAGCACTTTTTGGGTGTGATCTGTCAACATGTTACAGATCCACCTAACAGTCATAGGATTCAAACCACATTTTTCCAATTTGTCAACACGTATATTATGTGGAACCTTATCAAAAGCCTTACTAAAATCAAGATAAACTATGTCTACAGCATCCCCCTGATCCAGCAAGGTAGTAACTTTCTCAAAAAAAAAAGAGAGAGAAGGTTAGTCTGACATGACTTGTTCTTGAGAAACCCATGTTGGCTCTTAGTAATTACAGTCACCCTTTCTAAATGCTCAAGGACTGTCTGTTTGATTATTTGTTCTAAAACTTTCCAAGGTATAGACATCAAGCTGATGGGTCAGTAGTTACCCCGATCCTCCTTTCCCCCCTTCTTGAAGATGGGGACATTTGCCCACCTCCAATCTTCTGGCACATCACCTGTTCTCCAAGAATTCTCAAAAATAATGGATAGAGGCTCAGAAATTGCATCTGTGAGCTCTTTTAGTACCCTTGGATGCAGCTCATCTGGCCCCGAAGACTTCATTTCATTTAAAGAAACTAGGTGTTTATGTACTACCCCTATGTCAATCCAAACAACTTCTTCCCCCTTCTCAGTATGGGTTACCAGTTACCAAGATAAGAGCTAGAAAATGCCATCTGCTCTCTGGCTACCTTGAAGGATCCCAGTCTAGCTCAAACCACCAAACTGGTGTTTGTTATAAAACTGAGGTCTATGGGTGTTTGTTATAAAACTGAGGTCTATGGGTAGCTGCAATCAACCAGAAGGCCAAAAAACCCAACTACAGTCCCCATGAACTCTGGCAGGAGATCATATTGGGGAAGTTTGGAAAGAGTAGTTTGTAAGGAAAGTTAGTTTGGGGCCTATCCTCAGTTTAATGAGCTGCTTACCATGGCTGCTTACCACTGCCACCACCATCCAGGCATCCACTATGTCTGTGGGTCATAAGGTTACCAGCTCCAGTTTGGAAATTCATGGATATTTGGGGGTAGGACCCGTGGAGAGCAGGGTTTGGGGAGGGGAGGGACCTCATCAGGGTACAATACCATCGAGTCTATCCTCCAAAGCAGCCATGTTCTCCAGGGGAACTGATCTCTGTAATATGGAGATCAGTTGTGATTTCAGGAGATTCCAGGCCCCACCTGGAGGTTGGCAACTCTAGTCCAAATTCAGTGGGTTTAGCTGGATGTAATTCTGTTTAGGACTATGTTGTAAGGCTGATGGAGAGATCATGACTGCTGGCCTTACTTTCACCTTTCCTCTGTGTACTGAACACAACAACATGGATATTGGGATAAATCCCAACACATATGTGCTCCCCACAGGCACATAGCGTGGTACCCTAGAAAATTGTTGGGAAAACAATGACGTTTTAAAATTTCAAGAACTGGGATCAAGGCCGGGGTGGTGGTGGAATGAGCCATTTCCCAAGTTTAGAGAATAGCTAAGCCTAATTCTGAACTGAATTGACGGGAGTTCACCCATTGGCTCCCTTGGAAGAAACAATTTGGCAGTTGATGCACAGGGTTTTTTAATAGCTTACCTCCCCCCACTTCTTCATTAGCAGGATATTTCTGCAAAGACGTAGCTCATTCTAATTACCTTCCTCCTATTTCCTGAAGGAATCAGTACACCAGGGAACACCAAGGGTGATAATGATAAGCTGTGATGTCACCCGCTGGACTATGATGACATCAATGGATTAATCAGGAGATGGGCTGATTAAATAGGAGCCCGTGGTCTATTTATATACTGATGAGTGAAGAAAGTGCTGGATCATTAAACCAGCCACACAAGATCTGAAATCAAGGTTGTTTGATACGGTTTAACATGGCTGGGCCTAATGGGACAACTATTTGTGGAAACTGCCAATAGAAAGTCTCTTCTCAGTTGAATAGCAGTCCTCAAACAAGTCCTTTCCTGATTGGTCTCAGCTCTCTCTGAGTACTTACCTAAGTTCTTTGATTTGATGGGGGCAGCTTGGTCTATTCTGGTCTTCCTTCTCTCAACATCTCAGATCTGGGCTTCAGCAATCTGCTGAAGATGTAACATTCAGCTATTAATCAGAGACTAGTCAAAACAACTTGAAAATGTCTGTGCTTGGGAACTCCCAGGATGCTTGGCCAGCTTGTTCAATTGTCACCACCACAGTTCTAGGGTCTAAAGATTGCTTTGGCATCTTGAGATGAGAACGATTGTACTGATAATCAGCATTAGTCTGTATTTATATACTTAGAGAAGTCTAGGCTTCCAGGGAATAGCCTTCCAAGTCCTGATTGCTGCGACTGAATTGAACATCTCAGAGTTTTTAATAAGAGTGTGCTCTCTAGAGAATGGTAAGTCTGGGTGTTATTTTGCTCAGTGTTGTCTTCTGGAGTGATATTTCCTTCCTTTATATTGCCTTATCTTAATCTTATTGGAGCCTTATTGAGTGGGGTGCACAGCACAGGGCTGCACACCTCCTGCTACATTTTCATTCCTGGATTCTTCTGTTCTCCTTAGTTGGGAAAGCCAAGGCCAGAGGCTGCCTCCCCTTCAACTTTTTTTTTTAAAAAAATATGGAGACATTTCCATCTCATCATGTTTCCTGACTAGCAATGATTTGATTTCTGCAGATCAGATGTTAGAAAAATGAATTTACCTTGCTCCTAATAACTGTTTTCTCTCCAGTTGAACACTCCAGATGATCACGCTGGTGATTTGTTCGCAATTTAACATGAGTGGTTTTTAAAGTGCATTTGCATCTGCTCAGTTTGGGAGATTCAGGAGGGCAACTGGTCCAGCAGTGGCTGTTGATCCGTGCTCACAGTTTGCTGGTTTACTCAGATTATATCATGGGTAAAATGTGTTTAATTTAAAATCAGCTGCATTTCAAGCCTATGCACTGCCTTTGCAACTGTGCAATTGGCAGCTGTCATCCTGTGGATGCAGGATCCAGAGGGTGTATTCACAATGCATTTGCACAACAATTTAGAACAAATAAAAAGTGAACTTCTGTTTGTTTGTTCAAGCATTCAGGGAGTTGCTTGCAATTTGTGATGAGCAGAGAAGAATATAAGAACATAAGAGAAGCCAATGTTGGATCAGGCCAATGGCCCATCCAGTCCAACACTCTGTCACACAGTGGTCAAAAATACCAGGTGCCATCAGGAGGTCCAGCAGTGAGGCCAGGACACTAGAAGCCCTCCTACTCTTCCCCCACTGCAAGCACCAAGAATACAGAGCATCACTTGCCCCAGACCGAGAGTTCCTATCTATAGGTTTCCCTAGCTAAAAAGCCAGTCGAATCCGACTCTAGGGTTGCGATGCTCATCTCCGTTTCCAAGCTGAAGAGCCAGCGCTGTCCAAAGACATTTCCATGGTCATGTGGCCGGCATGACTAAATGCCAAGGTGCATGGAACACTGGGCACTTTCACACACACACTAAATAATGCACTTTCCATCCACTTTCAATGCACTTTGGAACTGGATTTTACTGTGTGAAATGTTAAAATCTGCTCACAAACGGTCACTTCAGTGGATTGAAACTGCATCATTTAGCATGTGTGAAAGTGCCCACTGTTACCATTCCACCGAAGCGGTATCTATTTATCTACTTGCAATTTCTTGCTTTCAAACTGCTAGGTTGGCAGTATCTGGAACCAGAGACAGGGGCTCACTCCATCATGTGGCATTCAGGTCTCGAACTGCTGAACTACCGACCTGTCTGTTGTGGGGAGGGGAAGGGAAAGGAGTTTGTAAGCCGCTCTGAGACTCCAAGTGAAGGGCGGGGTATAAATCCAATCTCTTCTTTTTCTTCCAGCCTGCAGTTCAGTGTCTTAACCACTTGAGCCACTGCTATACCTTGTGGCTAATTTCCACAGCACTCGTCCAGCCTGGAGGGAACACTGCATGGCCCCAAAAAGTGAGCCATAGCTTTCTTCTTCTTTCCCATGAATGAACAAATATATGGAGATAGAATTTTGTATATAGATTTTGAAGGATCAGGATAAGAGCCTATAAGCCCTCTTCAACAAGGCTAGAAATGGTAGCATGCATTGTAGATATTTGTTTGTTTGTTTAAACCTCACCTTTCTCCCCAACGGGGATCCACAGTGGCTTACATCATTCTTTTCCCGTATTATCTTCACAACACCTCTGTGCGGTTGGTTCGGGGGAGAGAGTGGCTGGCCCAGAGTCACCCAGCAAGCCTCCGTGGCAGAGTGGGGATTTGAAACTGAGTCACCCACCTCCCAGTCCGACACTCTAACCACTACACTGCACTGTCTCTTGAAATAAAGTTTAGACTAAATATTAAAATGTACATTGATTGGGCTGATCAAAAACATGCCTTGTATTATCTACATACAGGGCTCTTTTTGTAGAAAAAGCCCAGCAGGAACTCATTAGCATAATAGGCTACCCCCAACAGCAGGAACTCATTAGTATATTGGGCCACACCCCTGACAGCACAGCTCATTAGCACATTAGGCCGCACCCACATGTTACCAGAAGGGTGGTTATCCAGCCACACCCACCTTTTGCTTGTTATTCCGTTTACCTTGTTTGTTGTCAAAACCTGGGGCTTTTTTTGTAACAGGAACTCCTTTGCATGTTAGGCCACACACCCCTAATGTAGCCAATCCTAATGAGTTTCTGCTGTTGGGTGTGGCCTATTATGCTAATGAGATCCTGCTGGGCGTGGTCAACTTGGGAGCCAGCCAGAACTCTGTTCCTGTGCATTCCTACCCAAAAATAGCCCTGTCATATAAGATATATAACAGGGCTCAGTTCAGAGGGGAGCAATTTTGGTCTGCTGTAGAAGAGCTAGGTTGGAGTCCAGTAGCATCTCAGAGAACAACGGGGTTTGGGGTGGGGGGGTTGAGCTTTTAAGAGTCAAAGCTCCCTTCAGCGGGGACAGATATTCTAGTTACAGGTACTAATGACTTTCACCATCTGAATCCAAAGGCAAGCCATTTGGAACAGGGTCACACAGGTCTGCAAAATGGAGGCCTGGTTCAGAAATGCTTGCTGAGCTCTGGCGTAAAATGTAAACTGACTGTAAAAGGGGCAGATCTTTTCACCGTTAGTATTATATTTTTAGTCCCAGAATGAGGAAACAAGTGCAATATGTGTGTTTTTTCTCTAATTCTACCTTCTAATTACATTGTAAAAATACTTTCCCCCTCAACCCTTTCAGCTGTTTCCTACTGTGTTAACTTCTGAATCAGTTTACAGCTATTCTTGCTTTATGGGTTTTTAAAATAACCTCCCATTAAACACTTTGCTGGGTTTCTTTCTATGGTGTTTTAGCTGTTGGATGGAGTTGCTGAATAAAACTTAACCCCCCCCCCCCGAAAAAGGCATCATAAAGCAAATACATCAAGGTAGACAATGAAACACCCAAATAACTAAACCACTGCAAAGTGAAAGCCGCTCTCACTATACCTGTCCCCAAATTCACTTGCTTTGCCAGAACACCATTTTGTGAACTGACAGGAGATGCCAGAAGGAAATCAGATGGTTCTGACCTACATCATTTATGTTGTTGTTGTTCAGTCGCACAGTCGAGTCCGACTCTTCACGACCCCATGGACAAGATCACGCCAGGCCTTCCGGTCTTCCGCCGTCCTCTGAAGTTTGCTCAACTTCATGTTCGTTGCATCGATGACACTGTCTAACCATCTCATCCTTTGCCGTCCCCGTCTTCTTTGACCTTCAATCTTTCCCAGCATCAGGGTCTTCTCCAGTGAGTGCTCCCTTCTCATTTGGTGGCCAGAGTATTTGAGCTTCAGTTTCATTATCTGGCCTTCCAGGGAACAGTCAGGGTTGATTTCTTTTAGGACTGACTGATTTGATCTTCTTACAGTCCCAGGGACTCTCAAGAGTCTTCTCCAGCACCATAATTCAAAAGAATCTATTTTTCAGCTCTCGGCCTTCCTTATAGTCCAACTCTCGCAGGCATACATGACTACTGGGAATAGCATTGCTTTGACCATGCGGACTTGTGTTGGCAGTCTCTACTTTTTATCATGTTGTTTAGGTTCTGTATAGAAATATTGATTTCTAAAGGTTCCTGCCTTCCCCTGGAATGTCTTGCTGAATAACCTGCTCTGTTGATTTCCTGTTGAAGCTAAATGGCTTGAACATTTGGTCAGAGAAGCCCATTGCCATACCATAAACCCGCATTCTTCACACTTCCATGCTGGAAGAGACCAGATGGCCTCTGCAAAGCATGTCAGAAATGCACGTAGCTGATGGAGGGGCTGGAGTTTGGGGATCACCTGACTGCAGAGGGTGTTCTCCAGACCTAGCCTATTCCCCACCCATTGCCATGACCACCAACAATTGGACACCCCTATGTGTACTCCAATTGGCTCCTGGCCAGGGCTAATTTGCGACTAGATTAGGGTTTTTAACTGTCTGATCCCTTGGAAGAGAGTTCCTGTTCTCTTCCTGCTCTCTCTGCTGCTCTGTGTTCTGTGCATCTGAAATGCTATCCTGCCATGTGGTCTGTTGGAGGACAAAGGATCCCTTGTGCCTTAGAGCACATGAGGCAAGGAGGGGTGTTCCTCCTCAAACCCCCTTGGGGGTACCTGGACTATAACACTGGATAATCCTGGACTATAGGTCATCTCTGGTAATTATGTAGATCTCTTTAATGTTTGGTGAGGGCCAAGAACCATAAGTTTTCTTGTTTTGAAATCCTTATAGTCTAATTGCTAAATTCTGTGCTGAATAAACTTATCCTGGTTTCTAACTTGTCTGATGTTTTAACTGGATCTCAAGGCTAAACTCCTGTGCCTTCTGCTCACCAAATTGCGCTACCTTGGTAAGATTATCTGCACAGCTCTAGATTGAGTTGCTAATGTGTTTAGTCCCAGATGCCAACTGAGATTCTGGAATCTCTAATCTCAGGCTGGTGAGGGATTAAGTTTAGAGATTCCTGGTGGCTTTTGTTCTGAGATCCAGAGAGGGTAGCCTACCTCTCTGGGTGGTTGTTAAATGTACTGTAAAAATATAGGTTCCTCCCTCATTCCTGGACTGGCTTGGGGGCAGATTCCTATACAGGTTCGCCATCGCTTTCCTCCCAAGGAGGAGGCATCTTTTAATTTCATGGCTGCTGTCACTGTCTGCGGTGATCTGGGATCCCAGGAACGTGAAGTCTGTCACTACTTCCACGACTTCCCCTTCTATTTGCCAAGGAGTGATGGGGCCGGATGCCATGATCTTAGTTTTTTTGATGTTGAGCTTCAAGCCCACTTTTGCGCTCTCCTCTTTTACCCTGAGCAAGAGGCTCTTAAGGTCCTCTTCACTTTCTGCCATTAGAGTGGTATTGTCTGCATATCTGAGGTTGTTGATCTTTTCCCCAGCAATCTTAATTCCTGCTTGTGATTCATCTAGGCCAGCATTTCGCATGATGTACTCTGCATATATATTAAAAAGCAGGTGACAATATACATCCTTGTCGTACTCCTTTTCCTATGCGAAACCAATCAGTTGTTCCATATCCGGTTCTAACTGTCGCTTCTAGGCCCTTATACAGGTTTCTCAAGAGACATGTGAGGTGGTCTGGTACTCCCATCTCTTTAAGGACCTGCCATAGATTGTTGTGAACCACACAGTATCTATTAAGAAAATGTATATGCTGTCTCTCCAGAGACCTGCCTCGATGCTACTGGTCTGGTTTGATTGGTTCCATTTTTATTCTGGATCCTGTATATAGGGTTGCCAGTCCCCAGGTCTGGGTGGGGGTTCCCCAGCTTCTGGCGGCTTCAATCCACCCCTGGCCAGCTGGCTGGTGGGGGAAGCCACACCCCCAAGGCCCACCCCAAAGAGCAACCACCCGCCTGGCCACCCCTCTCCCCCCACTTCTGCCTGATTTAAAGGGCTTCAGCTGATTGGCAGAGACCATGAGGGATCCAGCCAGAGCTGGAGGGATCTTTAAATTTATCAGGAGGGAGGAAGTGGGGTAGGCATGGGCCACATGCTTGGCTTGCAAAAAGACCCTTTAAAGGGTCCCCTCCAATGCCTGGAATACCCCCCAAATCCCCCTGTTGGAGTGAGGATTGGACCTGTATATGAAATCTTGAATGACAATAATCAGTCTCTTTTGGCAGCAGGCCTTTCTGAGTCAGCTGCATCTTGGGAAAGGCAGTATGTATGTAGGGCTGCGAACCTCCAGGTGGGACCTGGAAATCTCCTGCTATTACAGTTGATCTCCAGATGACCAAGTTCAGTTCCCCTGGGGAAAATGGCTGCTTTGGAGAGTGGGCTTTAAAGCACTGTACCCTGCTGAGGTCTGTCCTTCTCCAAACTCTGCCCTCCCCAGGTTCCACCCTCCAAATCTCCAGGTATTTCCCAACCCAGAGCTGGTAACCCTATCTGATCTACGGAGCACTATGGTTATAAAAAACACCAGAGCCAGTGGCGTGTAGTGGTCAGAGGTGAACTGAACCTAATGAGAAGGATAACGTACGAATTCAGAAGGATATAAAATGGACCATATTTGGCCACCTCTAAATTGAACCTGGGTTCTTTTGTATGAAACATCAAGTGGGAGATGGGCTCTCCTGAAATCCACATAAGCTGTGGTTTTTTTATATATCTTTGTTCTGCTTTGTTTTTGTGCAGCAAGAACTAATGAATCTCAAAGGCTGACAAAGTTTAGGCGTGAAAATACCATAAGTATGGCATCCTGGATAAGTTCCAGCAGTGGGAACATAAATGGATCATGGCTAGAAACTTGTAAGGTTTTTTTTTTTTTAATGGACACTGTCTTCAGAATGTTGTCAACAGAAGAAACAAGGATTCATACTCTAGAAAGGTGTTACGGCTCAGGCTGATGAGAAGATCCTTCCTTTCATCTAATTTCCTGGAAGAAAGTACAGCTCCTGAATGTTAAGTAGATGGGGACAGACAGCAGCTGCTCAGTGGTAAAAAAGACATACTGGGTACATGCTGAGAAGGACTTGTCTTTATTCTATATGACACCTCACCCCAAGAAATTCATTCTTGGTAGTGAACTAAGGTGGGGGAAGAAGTGGGGCAAATGACTCTTTTTCATTCTTTTATTTTCTGCCCTTTGGGGATAAGAAGGGATCATGGGACAGAAAGTGTCCTTTGCTCTCCTTCCCTCTGCAAAACTTCCCACATCTTTCTCCCCATTTCTCACTAATTCTTGTTATTTCAAGGTCAGTCCGGGTTGGGAGAGAAGGGGGAAGGGGCCGAATGAGTAGCAGAGAGAAGTCTTCTCCTGTGGGCTTGCACTGTTGTCTTTGGGCTTCCCATCCGTGTCTGGGCATAGAGGTTTCCTCTTGCCTTACAGAAGGAAGAAGGAACTTATTCAGGGGCAGACCTGTGATGCTGGTATAGGAGTATAGGAATTCCAAATATAGGAAAGCATTTACCGAAGTACGATTAGATACTTTACAATTGGTGATGTTAAGAGGCCGGTATAACAGAATTCCATATAAAGAACATGTCTGTATTTGTGATTAGAAATCTATTGAGGATCTAGGCCATGCAGTCTTCCACTGCCCTAGATTTGCATTAGAATGCGAAAAATATCTTGGGAATATTTTATTACAATATCCAGGGAGAGTGGACAATGACAGATTGATTATATCGCTTGCCAACAAAAGTAAATGGGTAATGCTGCAAACGGAAAAGTTTGTTGCTTGGGTGATAAAGGCTTCGCCAAAATCATCCACTGTTAATGTGGCTGATGGATACTCTTATGTATTATGCTAGCTGACTGATTGAATTACTGCTGTTTTTAAATTAACTTGCTCTTGTTGTTATGATTTTAATAATTGTTTATAAAATTGTAATGGATATTAAGAGTTTTGATTGTTATTGGGATCATTGTGTTATAGTTTTGATGTTGTTTTTGGTATTTTTGGTGTTACTTGCTAAGGTTATAAGCTAATGCCATAAAGTTTATGTATGTATGTTGCCGTGACATTCTTGTGTTATCATCCTTTATTTACAGCATGAAGAAAATCAATGGAATGACCACCTCTGCTGAGGTCTAGCACCTTCCTTCTACTGGAGACAGTTTTGGAATGAATTTGTAGGGAGAGGGTAGGGTTGCCAAGTGTCACTTACCTCTTCTGTGGGGGAGTCCCGGGTGGCTCCCGGAGCGCGCGTGCGCCACATGCACATCACCAGGAAGTGACGTTATGACGCCGGGCACACTGGGGGCGGGGCCACAACCATACAAGGGAAAACCATAGAGTTTTCCCTTGTATGGCCGTGCCCTGCCCCCAGTGTGCTCGGCATGCCCGCGTCACTTCCTGGTGACGCACACATCGGGGAGGAGTTCTCCCCAGGGCCCGATCCAGCAGCGCCAGGGAACGGGCCTCTGGGGAGGGGGTTTCCCTGCCCCCCGGGGGGACTTGGGATCCCTAGGAGAGGGAGATCAGTCTCCAATATTTTCTTGCAAAGGCAAGGATTCTATACCACCAGTAGAACCTTTCTTCTATTATGCCCTTCTCCTTTTCGGGCCTGTCAGTGCATCTGGAATGAATTTTCCTTTTACTAATATGTAAACAGAAAGAGGGGGAGGGAGGGAGAGAGAGAGCGAGCAAACTACTGCCTGCTGCCTGTGTAGGGGCAAAGGTATCAATTTAAAGCAGGGGAGAAAGAGGGATAGAGGCAGAGTCTTGGCCTCAGCTCTGTTTGCTTCCCTGTGATAGGATAGGAAGCCCACATACGTCATGGGAAAGAAGCAAAGGCTTTGCTTTAACATACTGGGCTGCAAAGTCAAGGGAAAGATATAGGTTCACTCCTCACCTCTCCAGCAATAGTGAACAATTGTTTGAAAGTAGGCACACTTTCTCCAAGCTGCTTGTAATTTGGAAGTGATGTCCTTTTAGGTTACTGAGAATTTCTCCTCCTTGCCAGGCCCGTAGCCAGGATTTTTAAATTTGGGGGGCCTTTACATATGTCGGGGGTCACCCCTGCACACATATACCCCGCACACACTGAATAGCAACTGCTTGCCGTTTGGCTGGAAGTTGTGGGACCTTGGTGCTAAGTCAGGGGTCGGGCCCCAAGAGGCCCCACTGTAGCTACAGGCCTACTCCTTACACTTGGGGCCAATGTTGACCTATGAACAAAATGTGTGGCCCAGTTCTGATAACTGATTGTTGGCTTCTTGCTGATCCTGCAATGGGAAATATCCCTATGAGATCTTGAAATATAAAAGCCCTTCTTCTGGATAGGCCCATTCATTATAATGATGAGAATTTTATTGAGGAATTATCATAATGACTAGAATCCTTGGCTATTATTCCATACTTTAACTTGGAATTCAAAAGGCCCAAAATTTATTTATTTCAATAAAGAATTTGTATGCTATCTTTCCAAAACATGCTTGAGGTGGCTTCCAACAAAACAATATCAACAAGTAATTAAAACCATGCAAACAAACAATTTAGTAAAACAAAGTCCTTGAAAAATGAAAACAAGTTGAGCAGGTCACTGAAAACCTGCCAGATCACAAAAACAGCATAAAATAAACAGAGCAGTCTAACTCTAGACTGATAGAACATTCCACGGACTTGGAAACTTGTGAGCTTTGATTAAACTTGAATTAGCAATATATATTTGAGCCCTTTGGTTTTACTTAAAGGATAAAGTTTTTGTTTGCACAAGACCCCAGGTGTTGGGAAAGACTGTTCTCTGCCCAAGACCTAGGGGAGTTGTTGCCCATCAGTGTGGTCAATGATGTGTAGGGATGGGCACAAACCACATTTTTGCGGTTCATTTTGGTTTGTGATTCATGGCCAAACTATGAACCGAACCGAAAACTGATATGAAGCAGAAGGTTGGTTTGCAAACTGAACTGGTTCATAGCCGTTTGAGACCCCTGCTTTCTGCTCTCCACCACTTTTGCCAGGGAGCAGAAAGCAGGGTTTCTCCCTGTGAAAAATGGCAGGGGAAAATGACTTTCTGCTCCTGGTGAAAAACAGCTGAGTGGTGGCAAGCGTTTTGCTCTTCATGAACTGCCACAAACTGCCTTAAAATTCATGGAAATTGATGGAAGCACTTCAGTTCACAAACTTCAATTTGCAAATTATGAACTGGCCAAAATTCATCGTGCCTATCCCTAATGGTCTGCTAGATGGGCAAGATCAATATCTGCCCCCGATGCAACAGCCAATCTGATGGGATCTGGAAGGCTGCTACTCAGTTATCATTCTGCAGAGTGTCTAAATGGAATATCAGGAGGACATTTTTATGATGGTTATTTTCTGTAATTTTAACCTTTGTGGAAATATTAGATTTATTTATTTATTATATTTAGGGTTCATTTTAATTGCATTTAATGTACTTTTTTCTTTTTAAAAAAATGTAATCTACATTGAGTCTTTGAGAGAAAGGCAAATATATAAATGTAGTAAGTAAGTTAGTAAAGAGATGGACAATGATCTGACTCACAGGGCGGCTTGATATGTTGTCTTCATTTTACCAGCAATTAAAATCATGTTTTTGAATTAGTAAAATTATTCTCTGGCTGATACTTTAGTGCTTCACGGCTGCTCTTTTGCAGTTCTGTAAATATCCATGTCCCTTGGAATTCCCTTGAAATTAATGATAATTATTTATTTTTACTAATATGCTTGTGTTTTTTGTTACATTGTCAGAGCTGTATTTCAAATGCTTTGCAGTGGAGAGTGTATTCAGTATGCTAATAGACTAAATGAACACTTCAAACAAACTTCAGGATTCTATAGAGCAAAATCAGTATTAAAGACCTTAAAGTGTTTTTGGTTGCTACTGCTAACTCTGCCGTCTTGTTTGGAGCCGGAGATCCATGTATGGATCTTCTATTCCATAGGAAGCATTTATTAGACCCAGCGCTTCCAGCTCTCTAGTTGTAAGAAGTCATCCCATTTTGTATCTAATTAAGAGATCAGTCTTCTATAAAGTGTGTGGCCTTTCTTCTTGCTGTGCCCATGGGTGGCTGACGGCATGCAGATTATCTATGACTAAATTTCCCTAGCCCCTAATTAATGGGTGGGGTGAGGGAGGGAATCTAAGCTAGGATGCCTTTAATTCTGACATAGCCATGTGCAGAGCATGAATTACGGCGCAATGGCTAGTTCTGCAGGATTTGAAAAATAATTATTTCCAGTGCAGGCAAAGCTGGGCTTTATTGCTGCAGCAAGAGACAAGTTGCACAAGGTTAGCCCCATCTAGTGGAAACTAGAAAATTCATCAACACTCTACCTCTTTTGCACAAATACAATCTCTTGGGGTTGGGATGTGCAGATATGTATCGATTCAGTCATTCATTTATATCCCATTTTTCTCCCCAGTGTGGATCCAAAGTGTCTTACAGTTCAGAATAAAATACAAAAACATAATAGAAACTGTCAAAACAGGGAAGGGGGGGAGTATTCTACACGGAGGTCTCTTTTATGTTCAGTTGCAGGCAGATCTTCTTGCCAGGCTACAATTCTTAAGCTAAGAGCTGAAAGCCAAGCACCCTTTAGCTCTTGCCCAAGGGCTTATGCCCCTGGTAATACCTAGGCCCAAAGTACCTTAAGGCAGAGGAGGAACAAACTCAGCCTGATCTTCCTCAGTTGCTGGTAGACAGCTACCAAGGTCTACCCCAACTCCTTCCCTGCCAGATAAAGAGGCTAAGTCTCCAGAGAGCTGAATTATTCAATATTCAGCACCAGAGAAGAGCATCTTTCTTTTTAAAAGTATGAATTACACACTCCACAATTTGAAATATCCAGAGTAGACTGAGCCACAATTTCAGAAGGAGAGCTCAACTCTCATATAAGCATACAGCTGCCATTTTTCTTTTTCTTTTCAATAGGATCCTTTGGCGTTAATCCAAACTGAGCAAGTGAAGTGTTTCTTAGCATGGCGAAAAATGATGGAAGAAGTTTAACAGGCTAAATTTTTCAGGTGTCGCAGCACAATAGAACAGCAGTCTCTGAAACGTTCAAGAGGAGCAAAGTTTATTCCAGCATTAGCTTGTGTGAGTCAGAGCTCACTTCCTGAGATGGGTGAAATGTATATCTTTGATGCATCTGATAAAGAGAGCTCTGACTATTTAATGCTGAAATAAATTTTGTCAGTTTTTAAACTGTCACTGGACCGCTGTTGTATTTTGCTAATTTTCTGTGTGTTGGGTGGGGGGGCACATAGATTCATGTGCCTAGGGGCCATATTTGTGAGCAATGAAACATTTACACGTACATCCTTAGATGGATAGGAAATTGTGTGCAAAACAGTGCCTTCAAAAATATATATTTTGGTATTTATCCCCTGCTTTTCTTCTCAATGGAGACACAAACTGGCTTACATGGTTCTCCCCTCTTTCCATTTTTGTCTTCACAAAAACCCTGTTAGGCTGAGAGAGAGAAACTGGCTGAAGGTCACCCAGGAAGCTTCATGGCGGAGTGAAGATCTGAGCCTGGGTTTCCTGGATCCTAGCCCAGCATTCTAACCAGTACATCACTCTGGGATACTACCAGTATTGATGAAAAGGGAGCCCAGCTCTCAGGGCCACTTTCAAGTGTTGGAAGCCCTTGGCTATATGCCTTCTGGGGAATCCCACCACCACTTTCTGGAGTTCCTTTTCTCACCCCTATTTGTAGGGCAAGAGTACTGCTGTTCACCGGTGGTGGTTAACAAGCAGGTATCTACCAATAACAGCTGTTTTCACCACAACAGCAAAAGCAGCAGTAGAACTTCCCTTCACTGGTGGTGGCACCAATGCCAGCACAGAAAAGAGCATAAAAAGAGTCCTGCTGGATAAGACCAGTGGTCCATCTAGTCCATCAACTTCTTTCCCTTAAAGCAGCCAGCTTGTTGCCATGGAGGGCCAAAAGACAGAACATAGAGGCCAAGGCCTCCTTCTGATTCTCCCTTTTAGCACTGGTATGGAGAGGTTTGCTGCCTCTACCTTCAGAGATTCACTTTAGTCACCATGACTAGTAGCCATTGATGGACCTATTCCTCCATGAGCCCCCTTTTAAAGCCATCAGTGTTGATGACCATCACTTAAGCTTTCCAGCCTGGAGATCTTCCAGAATTACAACAGAGCTCCACATTACAGAGGTCAGTTCCCACAGAGAAAATGGCTGCTTAGAAGGGGGGACTCTATGGCATTACAGCCCACTGAGGTATCTCCCTTCCTTAAACCCCACCCCACTAGGGTTACTCTCAAATCTCCAGGAATTCCCCAACCCAGATTTGGCATCCTACCATCACTATATTCACTGGCATTGAATTCCATACTTTGTACAAAATTCAGAAGTAAAATAGGGCTCTGTGGATAATTCCAACTGCATCCATTCCATTGGGAATAAGTCCCTGTAACCCAGAACTTCAAAATTCGGAGAACATTTTTAAAGGAAGGGAATTTTGTTACCGTCACTTAGCTCTGAGGCCTTGGCTGGTCATAGGACAGAACCTACTGAGAACTGGAGACAGAGCTTCCATGGGGCAAAAGGCTTCCTCTGTCTTTGAATACTTTCACGCAGAGTAAATCAATGTTCCCATTTGATGTTACAAGTTGTTTGTTTTCCTTTTTCTCCCCTCCCTGCCCCTATTAAAATCCAGCTCTCTGTGCCTTGATTTATTTACCTAAGGATTTATGGAAGGATATTTAAGCACACATTCTGAGGGATGAAAACCCATCCAAAATTACCATTGGCTGATATGACCTCTTGCTTGCTTCTTGGATGTGGCCCCAAGCTGTGGCAGACAAAAATTAATGAGCTCCTTTAATGCCCCCTAGATCCACCCCAGGGATTGTTTGAGGACAAGAACCGCAGCTGGGAACCTGAAGCTTCGGATGGGGAAAGTGAGTTAAAGCACAAAAGTTTGTTCCTGAGTTAGTTGGCTGCGCGGCTCATCTGCTATTCATTGTATCAGAAGGTGTTGTCACAATATTATGTGAGCTTCACCATTACCCGGTGATTAAGATGTTCCTGGTAATTAGAAGATCCAAGCAGAGCCAGTAAGCCAGGTAAAATACATGGCAATTAGGACTCCAGGAAAGGGAGGGCTCTTGTTTCCTTCCTTTCATGCTGGAGATAACATCTCAGGCTGCTCTGTTCATTATCCAGCTGGGTTAAGCATTAAACCATATGCTCGAGTGTCTGAGGTCTGCCCTGCTGGCCGCTGAATGAGGCTCTGATTTTTCAAAGGAGCACAGAATTCTTAAGCCACACACGTCTCCCTTGACATTGTGCTGAGGTCATCAACTCCTCCCCCACTTTCTAGGGGAAGGACGGGGGCGTGGGTATAACCCAATCTCATCAGAGCTCAGAAGCTAAGCAGGAGCAGTACTTGGATGGGAGACCACCAAGGAAGCCTCTGCAGAGGATGGCAATGGCAAACCACCACTGCTTCCCACTTGCCTTGAAAGCCCCTTGCTGGGGTCATCATATATCAGCTGTGACTTGACAGCTCGTTACATGCATACAATCTCTTTCTAAGGGAAGCGAAGTCCAGGGACGGCCCAACAAGGCTATTGTTGCCTTTTGATTCTGTATGATGCCATTGGTTAGGGTGTGCCTCATTTTTCTGGCTCTCCTTGATAAGACCCCAAGAGCACTTCGGTCGGGGACCCTGAGCCGT
This sequence comes from Gekko japonicus, assembly GCF_001447785.1. Taxonomy (NCBI): domain Eukaryota; kingdom Metazoa; phylum Chordata; class Lepidosauria; order Squamata; family Gekkonidae; genus Gekko; species Gekko japonicus. Next base: position 148,204 of record NW_015168089.1, on the reverse strand, counting down.
TTAGTGGTTCCGGGCCCCCGAGAGGTACGATATGCAGCGACGAGGGCTAGATCCTTCTCAGTGGCGGCCCCTACCTGGTGGAACGAGCTCCCGGAGGAGATCAGGGCCCTGCGGGATCTTATGCAGTTCCGCAGGGCCTGCAAGACGGAGCTCTTCCACCAGGCTTTTACGTAGGGGCCGCCGCTTCCACCACCACCAATGGTGGAAATACCATCAAAGTTGGTGCGCCCTTGACAACCTGGCGACGAGGTGAACCACATGAACTATACGGCAGCAGGACCAGCCGATCAACTTGGACTAATACTGCTTGTAGGAACCATCTGCAGACCATCCTAGAATTTATAGCACATTTTTATTATTGTATGTTATTGGTTGTGATTGCGATTTTATTGAATTTTATTGTACTTTATGTATGGCTTAGGCCTCTGTAAGCCGCCCTGAGCCCGCTTGCGGGGTAGGGCGGGGTAGAAATACTCGAATAAATAAAATAAAATAAATAAATAAGCGTTTGGTTAATCTGTTTTCTTTTTTGCCACTTGTGCGTCCCTTATGTGCAGTTTTGATGTTAGGTTTTATGCCAAGCATACCCAATTGCGGCAACAGTAGTGTAGGAAAAAAAACAAAGGTAGTTTTGGTGGGGAAAATTCAGTGGGAGGAAATTGAAATAGGTGCTCAATAAAGACTCATGGGCTCATTGCCCACAAGGGAGAAACAAAACCTTAATGGGATCGTTCCAATCAAGCCAGATCGCTTTTAAAATTTGGTCTCATCCCGAATGAAGTGCTCTGCAGCTAGAAGAGAGTGATTCTCAACAGCGGCCACAGGTACGCCACATGACCTGTGACAGCCTCTGTTGATAACTTTTTTGGCTTTGTCAAAGCACCCTAGGCTGCTTCACCATGGTGGTTTTTCTCTGCCTTAGTTTCCCAAACCTGGAAGACTTTTTCAGAGCATCTACATGTCGTTCCATAATCATTCCATTCCCAGGCTTTCCTGGCCCTCGGTATGCTCTTCCCAATGCCTGCTTTACTCTGATCTTTTATGAAAGAATGCATAACTGAAAAGGATGGTGCACAATTTCCTGCACTGCACAAATCCTGCCCCCATTAGAGCCATTTTCCCAGTCTATTTTCCTATGCATATGTGAAGGGAGGGGTGGCTGTGATTTGCCACAGTAGCCACGATGACCATACTGCCAAGAACAGAGTTGCTGAGGAGCACGTCTGGAAATGGAGCATCAGAAAGAAGACAGAGGAAAGTGTGCACAACACTCCCAAGGGAGTGCCGTTGCCAGTGCACATTTACAGCTGTAATGAAAGCAATGTGTAGAAACCCCACCATGTGGAAGCAACCCAACAACCCATAAATGAGAACTGTTTGCAGATTAGCTGGTGTCTGTCTAACTGACAGTGTCAAGAGAGAGGCCATCTTGGAGGGAAATTCTAGCTGCTTTCCTTTGGCTGTACTCTCGCTTGTCTGCAGTTGTCAGCCAGCCCTCCCCAGATGGACAGTTAATAGCAGGGTCATCTCCCAGGCCTGTTAATTAGCTCATATGTAAAAGGTAAAGGTTCCCTTGCTCGAAAGCCAGTCGAATCCGACTCTAGGGTTGTGGTGCTCATCTCTGTTTCAAAGCCAAAGAGCCAGCGCTGTCCGAAGATGTTTCCGTGGTCATCTGGCCGGCATGACTAAACAACAAGGTGCACGGAACGCTGTTACCTTCCCACCAAAGTGGTACCTATTTATCTACTTGCAATTTCTTGTTTTCGAACTGCTAGGTTGGCAGGAGCTGGAACTAGAGATGGGAGCTCACTCCATCATGTGGCACACTCGGGTCTCGAACTGCTGAACTACCGACCTTCCACAGCCTGCAGTTCAGCGTCTTAACCACTTGAGCCACCACAGCTCCTCCGCTTCTCTTAGAACATCGTAAAAGGCCTGCGGACCATAGACGATGGTACACATTCAAGTTCAGAATGCAAAAGTATCTACGGAAGGGGTGAAGACCTGGAAGACATCTCACTCTTAAACTCCAAAGGAATTAACAGATTCCTCAGGAGCCCCTTCCAAAGGCCTCATAATTGTGGTATTGTGTGAACAAATTATTATAACTAAGGTGGTGAAGAGAAGTTCTCCCACGTCCTATTGTTATGGTATCTGTAGATGAGTGATGTGGCAGCATATGAAGAGGTTATTTATAGCACTTTGGATCAACCTGATGACACCTTCTTCTTCAACTACCACCTTGGCAAGATTTCCAGATTCTTTCCTTATAGCTCGAGATGCTGATTGACAGGCGTTTGACTCATGCAGTTAGAAAAGCTTGACAGAGCCTGACAAAACTGCCTTTTAGGATTTACTTTTGTGGTATTTGTTAGTTATATATTTTATTGCATTTTGACCAAAACTGGGAGGTGGGGTCATTAAGGCTCCTTGCGAAAAAATGATACAAAACGAAAATCTACCAGGGCAATGAAAAGTAGCAAACGACAATAAAAATTGCAGCATGGGCTTTCAGATAACTACCGCAACCCATGGTTGCTATAGCATGCCTACAACTATAAATGGACACAACCTGGAGGGTTTTCTAGTAAGGGAAGTTTCATAACTTAAGCACTCTTGATTATACCTGGAAAGGGAGGAGAGGGAAAGGGAGAGACCGTTGGGGAGTACAAGACAGGGAACAGCTGGGGAAGTGATTTTCTTGTTCCCTTTAGCAAGGCACTTGCGATGGTGAGGACAGCAGTGATGCTTTCTTGGTGGCAAAGGCAAAGGTAAAGATTTCCTTGCTCGAAAGCCGGTCGAATCCGACTCAAGGGTTGCGGTGCTCATCTCCGTTTCAAAGCCGAAGAGCCAGCGCTGTCCGAAGACGTTTCCGTGGTCATGTGGCCGGCATGACTAAACACAAGGGCGCACGGAACGCTGTTACCTTCCCACTGAAGTGGTACCTATTTATCTACTTGCAATTTCTTGCTTTCGAACTGCTAGGTTGGCAGGAGCTGGAACTAGAGATGGGAGCTCACTCCGTCATGCGGCACCCAGGTCTCAAACTGCTGAACTACCGATCTTCCACAGCCTGCAGTTCAGCGTCTTAACCACTTGAGCCACCTCAGCTCTCTCTTGGTGGTAAAAGGTAAAGGTAAAGGTTCCCTTGCTCAAAAGCCAGTCGAATCCGACTCTAGGGTTGCAGTGCTCATCTCCATTTCAAAGCCGAAGAGCCAGCGCTGTCCAAAGACGTTTCCGTGGTCATATGGCCGGCATGACTAAACACCAAGGCTCATGAATGCTGTTACCTTCCCACTGAAGTGGTACGTATTTATCTACTTCAATTTCTTGCTTTCGAACTGCTAGGTTGGCAGGAGCTGGAACCAGAGATGGGAGCTCACTCCGTCATGCGGCACACTCGGGTCTCGAACTACTGAACTACTGACCTTCCACAGCCTGCAGTTCAGCGTCTTAACCACTTGAGCCACCACATCTCCTCTCTTGGTGGAGAGAGGAGCAAATGACAGCTAGAAGGAGGCCTTGAGCTACAACTGAGCACCTATTGCTCCTCTACAAAGAGAAAAATGGCCTGTAATTAAATTTATATTCCAGATTTTATCATCTAATTTACCTTCTAACAATTTGCACACATCATCGAATGGCCTGCTTTTTCTGGCTGCAGGGAATCGCTGTTCTCCATTGCTCATTTTTGCTGTTGCCTGATCCTGTATCATTTCTGAGGGACGTGCATAAAGACAAGATACCTTCACATACACAAAATCAGTTTTGTACCTTAACACTAGAGCAAATAAACAGAAAACTTATGAGACGCTTCTCCACCTCCCCTCCCACTTTGAAATCAGAAAGTCAGTCCTATGAACACATGATGCTACCAGATACTGAGTCAAGTGCACCACTGATCCATCTATCTAGTGTTGCCTATTAGTCAGCAAGGAGTTTCCAGGATTTCAAGCATAGCAATGACTTTCCCAGCTGGAGAAACAACAGATAGATCCTTCTGCCAACTGCAGATGACAAGAACCAAGGGACCTTCAGCATGAAAAGTCAAGGCTGCCAAAAAGGGGAGAACTTGGGATCCATAATTCTGTGGGTTCAGGTAGTCCTTGTGACCTAGAGACCCTGGTGAGGTGTGGTTGGGGGATAGTAGCAGCTTACTTTGTGTGTCTGTGTGCGCACGTGCATCTGAAAAGAGGGAGCCCCAGGTGAAATCTTGGGCTGCAGTCATACGAGCAGTTTGTTCCAATACCGTCATGGTACTTTTGCAGATTTAAAGAGCATGATCAGACAACAACATCTGCCTTCTCTGCCGCAGTCATCGCCAGCCTGTTCTGTCCCACTTTGTTTTGTGGGGTTTTTTGTGGCCCCGCGGAGGGGATTTTTTATCGCATTTTTTAATAGACTACAAACTACAACGAAAAATTGGGAAAGGGTAACTATAGGGAGAAAGGAAAAAAAAGCATTACTAACTAAAACCCCAAGTATAGGAGATCATAACAACAGCTTATATAAATGTTAATCTTAAATTGCTCTGGTAAGTATTACTTTGAACATAGTCGGTTATGCTATTTTTTTTTTATCTTTTTATCCATTGATTTAACTGTTTAAGAAAAAAACCCAGAGCATCCCATAATAAAACTAAAGGTTTACGGCACAATTCAGAGTCATTCAGCCTTCATTTTTTCTTGTCTTTTCTAATCCTCAATTTATATGTATGTTTGGGGGCAGCCTCCCCCTTATCAGAAAGAGAGTTTTCATCGGAAGACACCGAGTCCAATTCGCCACTGGATTTGCTGTCATCTTCTTCCTTCTCAACCTCGGCTGTCTCTCCCAGCTGCACTCTCACGAACTCACGTGTTTTGGAGACAGAGTCAATCTTTTCTTTTTTGTCATGTAGTTTGAAAATGACGTATTCTGGAATTAACCATCTGTAGGCAATGCTGTTTGTTTGTAGAAAAAGGATTAAGCCTTTATATTTCTTTCTCTTTTGCCTTATTTCAAATGGGATGTCTTTTAGAATCCTGATAGTATTGTCCCCGATTTTCAAGGGTGTTCCTGTAGTTGCTTTCAGGATTGAATCCCTCACATGCCGCTTTGAGAATCTGACTACTATTTCCCCAGGCAGATTATTTTTCTTTATGTACACGGAATAGGACCTGTAGACCACATCCATTTCGCTTGCAAGATACTCCACTTTCAAATCTGTAACTGGGGCTAATGCTTCACTCAGGAGTTGCTTTAGATTCTCGCCTTTTAATTCTGGGACCCCTTGAAACCGTAGGACCAAATTTGCTTTCTCCATTTGCTGCTGTAAAAGTTGTGATTCTTCTGAAGCTTGTTTCTTTTCCAACTTTTGCACCTTTTTCTTGACTTTTTTAGTGTTGGCATCCATTTCCTTCACCTTCTCAGCCGTTTGCTCCATTATTTTTAAAGTCTCAGTCAGTTGGAGCTGCTGAGTTGCAACATTCTTGTTTAGAGTCGTCAGCTGTTGTTCGATGTTAGTCATCTGGTCCAGCAGAGGGCGCAAGGAATCTGCCAACATTTTGGAGAACTCAGTGACCTCTTCCGGTTGAGGGCTCATGTTCCCCGCTGCTTTCACTTTTGCTGGTTTATCTCTCTGCCCTCTTCCCTGCCATCTTTATGGATTGTTTACTTTTATAAAAACTTGCCAAAGTCTCTGAAATACGCCCATACGCTTATCCGTGCTCTGGTAAGTCTCTCAAAACAGATTTCAACACTTTTTCTTCCGCTCCCCCCTTAGTATTTCGTTGTTTAGTTCATGCGCATGGGAGGGGCCCTTTCCCTGCTCACTTTTCTCGCTGTTCCCAGGGGGTAGGTTTCTTTTTAAATTCTCATATTCGCTTTAACCCAACTCACTGTTCATTGTTGGTCATATGTCATTGTTTGGAACATGTTCAAAACACTTGATCTCCAATGCTTGTCCCAGTCAGCTGCTCTAGATCCATATGGACACTCAGTGGCAGGACCATCGGGGTCGAGGAGTGCCTCAATTCCCCAGCATCATGCTGGTGAAGAAGTTGCCCCTCAAAAGCCCCATGGCTAGAAGCCTTTTGCCAAGGCTCCGGGGGGGTAGCGACCCGTCACCCCCCCTCCTTTCTGCTGGTGCACAGATCACATCCCTGGGATGTCCGGAAGATGCATCTGCCAGCGTGTCACCATAAACCGGAAGCCTGTTCTGTCCCACTTTGGAAGCAGAGTAATCAGGCACCAGGGAAAGTCTGGTGTTTGCAGATATCAGCGCTTTCACCCCACATTTCTGGATGTCTGAACTCCCCTGGTGTGAGCTCATACCAGTTGGGAAGTCTGATCACTCTGTTCCATTTTCACTCCTTGGGTTTTTTTAGTCAGTTATTGATGTGCGCATAATTGCATCTTATGCACAGCAGCAAGCTTACAGCAGTCTATTGAGGCAATGGGGGGGGGGAGCAGGGGAGGCTGAGAAGCCTCCTTTGTCTTTTCTCATGCCAGTTCCTCTGCCTTCAGCTTTGCAGCACACAGGGTGGGGAAGGGCTTAATTGAAAAGCTGTGTGTTTTTTTTCCAGAGGGGGAGGCAGCCTCCTTCAGCTATCAAAATGGAGTGGTGCTTCAAATAAGTGGTTATGCACATATGCAAAAGTCAATTTTTTTAAAGAAGACAACCACCCACCCACTCCATGGTTGCCTCACAGCAATAATCTGAATGGTCGACCACGGGGCGAGCATGGAGTGAGGCTGTTTCAGGGTATGCTGTCTGGTCCCCCTTCCTGCGACAGTTTAAACTGCTGCAAATAGAGGCACACCCAGATAGCACCAAGCCTCCAGTGTGACCACAGCCTTGGTCTGGAGGCCATGGCAGCTATCAGGGTGTGCTTTTTTGCAGAGCCATGACCACACTTAAAAGATAGCATTTAGATGATAGTGAAAACACTCAGTCACTTCAAGCTTTCCTCATAAGAAAGATGCTCCACTCCCTTAGTCATCTTGCTTTCCCTCTTCTGCACTTTCCGCAGCTCTACAATATCCTTTTTTTCAGATATGGCAAACAAAACTGCATAAGTGGGGGACTGCAAGGACTTACAGGGGGGGAATCTCATTTTCCCCTCCCTAACTATTTCCTCTTTCTCTTCCTTCAAAGTTGTCATAGCTCAGCCCCCTTTCCTTCTTCCTTTTTTTCCTTCCTGTCCACAAGCCAGCCTTCCTCTATCTGAGCCTGCATCTTCAGCCTTCCCTCCTCCTGGCAGTCTCTCCAGGGAAACTGTGGCCCAGTTGTGTGCAAAGTTTCCAGCTGCCAGATGGTGGCTGGAGAGATCTCAGAATTACAGCTGATCTCCACAGCAGAGATCAGCTCCTCTGGAGAAGATGATTGCTTTGGAAGGTGGACTGTATTTATACCCTGCAGTGATCCCTCTTCTCCCTGAACCTCAGTTTCCCCAGCCTCAATCCCCAAAACCTCCAGGTATTTCGAAACCCAGAACTGGCAACCCTAGGTGTCAGCTGCTGGTCCAGGGCCAGTTGCATGGTGGAGAAGGACTTGCAGGGGCTCCCTCATTTTCCTCTGTATCTCCTTCCCCGCACTATTTTTTCTTCCTCCAGGCTGCCCCCATATCTACACCTTTCTCTGCTTCCTTCTCTTCTTCACACCCATCAGCTAATCACCTTTTATCTGCTACCATCTTCAGTTATATTTATTATGTATTTACTTAATTTATACCCCACCTTCTGCCACAATGGGCATCCAAACCACCATACTTCATCTTCCTTTATTTTATCTTCAAAACAACCCTATGATGTAAGTTAGGTTAAGAATGCAGTGAGCTTCCATGGCAGACTGGTGATACAAACCTGAGTCTCCTAGCTCTTAGTTTGAAACTCTTAACCACTACATCCCATGGGCTTTTGAGGTGGCTGCTGTTGAACAGCAGCAAGCAGCCAGTCCTGGGCCAGCCAAGCAAGTTGTGTGGTAGCAAGTCCCACAGTGGTTGCTGACAGGCCTGGTCCTCCCTCAAAAAGCCAAAACAGCCCTGGAAAGGGCCTTGCCCTCTCTTCATGTCTTTTACTGACAGAAACTGAGGCCTGAAGGCTGGCAATACCATTTTGTTTACCTAGAAATCTCTGGATTTAACTATCCAATTTTTTTTCCCATGTTGCGAATTAGGTACAATACATCAGGGGTCTCTAAGGTGGTGCTTGTGGCCACCATCATGCCTGCTAACAACTTTACTGGTGCCCAACAAATGCTTTGAGAAAATCTGTGGGACTAGGTGGCGCCTTTGCACAGCAGGGCTTCTGATTTGCTGTGTAGATTGAAAGGCATCCTATTAAATGGAGCTTCTGCCTGAAATGCTGGAGAGTTACTATTAGATTGGTATATAATCTTGCCCTGTGACATTTTGTGTTTGGCTTCACCTCCTGTAGCAGCCATTTTGTGACTGGCTTCACCTCCTGTGGCAGCCATTTCTTGGTTGTGCCACCACCCTGTTTCAGAATCCCAAAGGTGCCTTCAGGCTTTAAAAGGTTGGGGACCCCTGCAGTATAGAATTTGTTCAGACTCTAAAGCCATTAAAGTAGTCACCATATTTTATGGCTGTGAATTCCATAAACAAATTATGATTTTATGCTATTCTTTGCAAAGTTTTTTCTGTACCCACCATGAAACCTCCAAACGTTCTCATTTTCAAAAACACAAAAGCAATGAGTTCTGCAATGATAGTGCAATTTAGAGTTCCTCCTAGCAGGGCCTAAACGTTAGTTCCTGGAAGGTACATTTGCCTTTCTATGGAACCTCATTATTTGAGACAATGTAGAATGCATTTTCATGATGTATCTTCTCTGCAGAAACTAGGAAGTAAATTTCATAGCGCTTTTCCTAGGGGAAACAATTCTACTGATATATTTTTTTCCAAAGAAGAAAGGATTCCAAGTCACAAATAGCCATGGCAGAACACTGAGAACATGAGCTTCAAAGAACCCTATATTTGTATCTATACTGATAAAAAATAGTATTTTGCATACAGCGTAAAATATTCTCTGCATCCCAAATTCCCTCTGTAGTCGTGGATGTGGCACATCTCTCCACCCTGCATCAGCATACTGTGCAAAACAATGCTTTTGTGAAAAAAGAGAGACAGCTACCTTCTGAAATACAAAGCCACAGACAGCTGAATAGGTAGAAATAACAGAGCAAGTCTTGCTACTGTCGCAGTGACAAAGAAATAAGCTCCGGTATGGTTATATGGGATCAGTAAGGGATGCAAGATGACACACACATGCACACACACAAAAAAACCTGGGGAAGTCCACACTGCAAAAGAAGCATTCAAAGAAATATACAGGCTCAGGGCTAAACACGCATGGATCTAGACGAACATTCTGTGGAAAAACCAGAACCATATAAAAGACAGCTTCCTTCCATATGGTTCTCCCCACAACTGCAAGGGCCCCTGGGCTGTGGCAGCGGGCTGTGTTTCTCTGGCTGGCATCAGCAGGATTAGATATAGAAACACATGAAGGTTCCTTGAACCAAGTCAGGTTGTTGGCTTAATAAAGTCGGTATTGTCTTCTCTGGCAGGCTGAGGCTCTCCAGGGTCTCAGGTGGAGGTCTTTTGCAGCACCTGCTACCCAACCTTTTTAACTGGAGATGCTGGTGATGGAAGCTGGAACCTTCTGCACACCAACCTGATGTAACTGAGCCATGACCCTTCCCCACTGCCAGCTATTGCAAATGTGACTTCTCCTTCATGCTGAGGAGGAAGAGGGCAAAGGGCATCTGTTCCCTTGGCTGTCTGCAGCTTGGCCAGAAGCAAGTTCATTCTACCAGCTCTCACCTGCCTGCTCTCCCTGAGGTGACATTTACTGCTTACAGCAGCCATCAGTGAATGTTTGCCCAGCAAGACACAGTGAGAAAGTGGACAAGGGACAGAGTGGGCAAGGAAGTGGGCTGCTGAGAGCCTCCAGGGCCTCTGAGACAAAGCAGTTCCTCTGCTCCCGTAAATCCTAGCTAGGAATGGAATGAGCCAGGAAGGGGTGGAGCCTCTAGATGCAGAAGGGTGCAGACTGTGTGGAAAGTAAAAGAGGGAAGCAAGACTGCCCTGATGGGAGCTTGAACCTTAATCATAGACTCATAACACCTTGTTTAAGGTAACCATGATTTATGGATGGACATTGGTAAGGGAGGGAGACTTATGTTAACCTCGAGGTTAGACTACTGCAACACTCTCTACATGGGGCTGCCTTTGTCACAGATCTGGAAGCTGCAGCTGGTGCAAAATGCAGCAGCCAGGCTGTTGATGAGTCTCTCTAGGCGAGACCACGTCCAGCCTGTCCTGAAGGCACAGCACTGGCTGCCAATAGCGTACTGGGTCCGCTTCAAAGTGCTGGTTCTTACCTATAAAGCCCTATATGGCCAGGGTCTAGCTTACCTAAGGGACCGCCTTTCCCTATATGTTCCCCCCAAGGGCACTACGGTCTGGGGCAAAGCATCTTCTGGTCATCCCAGCTCCTAGAGATGTTAAATATGCTGTAACTAGGGCCAGGGCTTTTTTGGTGATGGCTCCTATCTGGTGGAACAAGCTCCTGGAGGAGATCAGGGCCCTGCGGGACCTTATGCAGTTCCGCAGGGCCTGTAAGATGGAGCTCTTCCGCCAGGCTTTTGAGTAGGAGCCGCCACAGTCACTATACCACCATCGCATTGCCATTTTTAGCGATGTGAACTGGCCTTGGGAATGGAGAACGGACAGAGTGCAGACTGATCAAGAAGAGACAGTAGTACCTTCTGAAACATTGTACTGGAGTCCCCGTCTTGGATGATATATTGTTGTGAGCACCAATTTTAAATCTAAAATGTTATTTGATTGTTTTACCTGGTTTTATTGTTATGTATGGCATTTGCCTCTTGTTAGCTGCCCTGAGCCCATTTGGAAGGGCGGGATATAAGTCTAATAAATAAATAAATAAATAAATAAATAAATAATGTTCTCAACTGTAAATTTTAGAATGATTGTTCCAGGGCTGGGTCATCTAGTGGAGAGTTCATCTGGGACCCTCATTTTGGAAGCTGGTGTACAGAGTGTTAGCTGGAGACTTCCTGACCCACCAACAAGAGGGAAAGGATGGACTTTGGGGGTGGCAGGCTGTGAAGAAGGGAGAAGTTAATGATTTGTGGACTTTAAAAGATCCCTGTTCTGTTGTGCTACTAAGTTCTCTGTTTTTGTTACATTTATTTTTATTTCATTTATCACATCATTTATGACATGATGTCAAGTGAAAAGTAAAAACAGTTTATTATCTTTGAATGATTGCAAGATTCACTCCAAGTTCTGCCCCACAGAACCCACAAACGGTGGTTACACTCCCACCTCAGATCACCCAGACCCACTCCAAGTATCGTATGGAAGTGAATCACAACGCACACAATTTTATGGGTCTTCAGGGTAACCGGCACCCTCCTCCATCTTGATCTCCTAGCTCCCTTCTTTCTTGGGGATCTTGGCTACACCAAACCTGCTGAATATCTTCCCATGTGAATCCTGCATGGGAACTTACATCGTTTCTCTCAAAGGTACATGAAGATATTATTCAGTGGGCTTTTTAATTTGGGCAGATGCTGGGAGATCTTTTGGTCAATTGATAATGTTTCTTATTTTATATTGACATGTAGATGTTATATGGCATGGTTGTGATTCTGAAAGCACGCCACAATTCCTTTTTGAAAGGAATCCTTTTTATCATTATCATTAACTCCATTTATACCCCACTTTCTCCACAATAGGGACCCAAAGCGTCTTACAATGTCTCCCCCTGCTCCGTTTTATCCTCACAGAGTACCATGAGGTAGGTAAGGCTGCGAGTATGGGACTGGCCCAAGGCAGCCCAGCAAGCTTGCATGGCCAAAGGCAGATTTAGCCCTGGGTCTCCCAAATTCGACTCTGACACTCTAACCACTTGATGATCCCTTTTTGAAGATATGCATATTGCAGTCAACAAGTAAGGTCTGCCAGTATACCAGTGGAGGGGGACAATTACCCATGTGTACAGAATTTATTGTATATCCCAGGGACCATGCCTCTGAGAGCTCAGAATGCTGACAAGATCATGACTCTTCTTTTTCTTCCATCTGCCTCTCAGGTTCTGAAAATTCGATCTCATAACACACTCATGGTGTGCGTCTGTAGCAGCAGTCAGCCCCTGTCCCTGGAATATTGCTTATGTAAAGAAGCTCTAATAAAGAGAGGGGCAAACAGAGTGACTTCCTCCCATGCCTAATCAGGGAACTGCTTTAATAAAGGGATTGTTCCACTTGGAGCATTTCCACTGAGATGCATTTTAAAGCCCGGGAAGCATTGTTACTCATCACACAAATTAAATGGGGCTTCCCTTTTGCTTCTGCCAGTTACGGACTTATCAGAGTCTGTCAAATGTCAAGACAAATTACCTCATCTTCCCTGTCGTCGTGTTTTGAAGAATTTTTCCCCCCTGAGGAAGTGAATATAAAAGCTATGTCTGCTATCCTTTAAGGACCTACAGGTGAGCCATTTCATCAGTGAAACAGAAAGAGCTCTGGGGGATTCCTTCAGCTTTGAGACAATAGTGGTGGCTGTGAAATGTATTGCTGTGTGTGGATATTTGTGTGTCTAAAGCAGCCTTTAGACCTGGGGTCCCCATCATGGTGTTCATGGGCATAATGGCACCCACCAACTCCTTTTCTCGTGCCTGCCAAGTGTGTCTAGAAAGCAGGTGGAGCCAGGTAGGGCTTCTGACCAGCAAGGCTTCTGATTGGCCATTGGAGATTTGATTGGCTGTGCAGATTTTTAAAAATATGCTGCACTGGCAGCTGCTGCCAAAGCAACAAGGATCTTCACGGTGTGACCAAAGGTAAGCTGTAGCAGACATTTTGGTATGCCTCTTGTAGCAGCCATTTTGTGTCAGCCATCTTGTGGCTGCGCCAATCAAACTGCATCGGAATTTTGAAGGTGCCTGCAGACGTTAAAAGTTTGGGGATACCTGCTTTAGACCTTTTCTCAGCTGCACAGCACTTACATGACTGGGGGAACATTAAAATGATTGATCTAAGTGGGCAGGATTTAGTCATGAGGGTCTTCTTCATAGAAGTCTTCTTGATGCAGTGCCAATTCCATGGGAAAGAACTTCACAGCTGGTCTTTGCCTGTGTGATTGGGTCATTGAAATACTCTCCCAGCCACAAAGAAACTATTTTAAGAGGAACATCTCTAATGTGGTTGAAGGAGTATCTGAGGGGCACCAAAGAAAAGATGTTAGATTACAATGAGACTGCTATAAAGGGGTGAGATGTGGGAATCAGGTACTTCAAGTATCATGTTAATTAAACAGGAAGAGCATGGCATGAGCTAACATTTTCCCCCATTAAATAACTTTCTCTGGATATTTACTGTTCCCATAAACCAGGAAATTGGTGTTGGCATGTATCATACTTCCTAACAAGCCTGGACTGTAAATAGAACACAAGTAAGTGATCAGAACTGATTGCAACATTTATTTATTTTATTTTTTATTTTTCGAGTTTTTATTCCGCCCTCCCCAAAATGGACTCAGAGTGGATCACAACAAAGTCAGAAACTTGTTACAATAAAATTACATTACATTAAAATCATTAAAACAGTAAAATTCAAGATGCAATGACATCGCAGAAGACTTGTAATACATCCTGATCTTCACCAATAATCGCTATTAGTCCTCCTCTCTGGTTTGGGTGTGACGTGTGTTCATGTGTTTTCATTGAATTGTTTTCTATAAACTTTATTTTAAATCTTGGTTTAATGTTGAAATGTTTTAATGCTTTGAAGTTCACCATCTTGGGGACCCTATTTGGGTGGAAAGGCATCATGGAAATGTTTTAAATATAATAATAATAAATTATAGAGATGCAAGACCACATGGGGGTGGGGCTTGGAAGAATTCCTGTCTCTGGCTGTGATCTGCACAGGATTACACCATATGGGGAACATACGCCAAATAAAACAACACAGAATGCCAAATACTTTTTGGCACAAAGCCTTCTTCGTTAGTTTATGACCATAATTAGCACAATCATATCTATGTCACACTGTAAAGGACATAACAAATCACAAGAACCAGCAAGATAAATCAAATAAATCAAATTAATTCATTACCTGCAAAAAAAGAATATTAAAACCATAAATTAAAAACCATCATATCTGAAGGGAACAAAACACCCACTTATACATATTTGGAGTGTATTATATACTCCTTATATAAAATCAGACTTCAGATATTTCCACATCTGGCTGTCTCTAAAAATGAATAAATAAAATCACACCTACAAATGGACATACTTGCATATACAGTTACATAGATATACATACACACCTAGATACTTACCTCACCTGGTCCAATGAAAAGCATCAATATGTGTGTGTGAATGCCAAATAACACAGTATGAATGTCAAATAACACAAGATGCATCGTACCCAGGGCGCTATTTTTGGGCAGGAACGCACAGGAACGGAGTTCCGGCTGGCTCCCGAGTTGGCCAGGCCCAGTAGGAACTCATTAGCATAATAGGCCACACCCAGCTGCAGATACTCATTAGGATTGGCTACATTAGGGAGGTGTGGCCTAACATGCAAAGGAGTTCCTGCTACAAAAAAAGCCCTTTGACAACAAACAAGGTAAACAGAATAAGAAGCAAAAGGTGGGTGTGACTGGATGACCACACTTCTGGTAACATGGGGGTGCGACCTAATGTGCTAATGAGCTGTGCTATCAGGGGTGTGACCTAATATGCTAATGAGTTTCTGTTGTTGGGTGTGGCCTATTATGCTAATGAGTTCCTGCTGGGCTTTTTCTACAAAAAGAGCCTCAATCCAAAACTGTACAGCCTACATCTGGGTGAAGCCATGAAAAAAATCCTCCCTCCATGAGGATTCTTCCCCCTTGTTCAGCAACAGTTGCTCAAGATGGAGTCCATGGCTTAAGCCTTCATAGCAAGAAGGCCTAGACATCTGAGCACCAGAAGATAAAAGCTTACAAGAACTCTTTCTCTATTTATAACCTCTCCCCTGATCCTTTCCTTGTTGGTCAGTCCATATTTTGCTTTCTGAAATGAAGAGATACAATCTAGCTGTTGGGTTCCTAGATCTCTCTCCAGCAGTGACCTTCTTGCTTAGCGGTTGTCTGGTAATCATTTGTCTTCCTCTGGCTAGATCTATTTGCATATCCACGATATTGAATTACTTTGTGCCTGGGGAAGCTGACTATTCCACTATGGCTTTCTTTTTGCTAGTTGTCACCCTGCAGAAAAGGCAATTTGAGCATGTACAGGCTGCAAACCCAGTTATCACAACCTAAGTGTGAGTTTTAAGGTGTAGGCCATTTCTCCATAATTGTATCAAACTATGTCTGGAAAAGATTACAGGAAACTGGATGAAAACACTGAAGCAGGATAAATGGAACACAATATCATGTGGATGTTCCCAGAGACAGTCCTGCAGTAAGGTGACCCAGGAGGAGAAAAACAACCTTGTGGAAACAGCCCAGGATGTGAGCCTAACCAGTGGGCGATGGAGCATAAGTGATGATAATATGTACCTGGCTGTGCAATCCTAAACATAATTGCAACCTTCTAAATCTATGGGATTAGAAAGGTGTAGCTCTGTTTATGATTGCTGTGCAAGTATACCTCCCCAATTCCTATTGGGAAAGAATTCAAAGGCATCCTTCCTAGCTGATGAACTTCTCCAGATGTTTCTTTGGTACCTGCCAGAGTCAGAGTGGTGTCCGAGAAGCCCATTCCATCTGGTCTGGCATGGCAATGCTTGTGTTCTTATGTTTTGTACTTCCACTTGAGATTACATAAACCACCTTTCTCTTACGGAATCCCTGTTGTGACAGAACGGTCTTATGAATACAACAGATGGATCCCAGTGATTTTCATGTGCCGGGCTTCTCACTGCCAGGCAGGAGGGAGGGTAGAGTTGGGCAGAAGTCAGGCCATGGATGTTATCCAGCTACTGGGATATGAGATAAGGTTGGCACACAGATGGGGAGGGCTTGCAGGCAAAACAAGAGTCTAAGCAGCATCTGGAGATAATCCCTGGCATAGGTAAGAACCTGGCACGGGTTTCAATTGATGCTGATAATTTTGACACTTGGGCTCCCCAGTTGTTTCCTATCAAATGGGATCATATCCAACTGGTTAAACAACAGCTTTGGATTTGCACAGTCATAATCTTCTCAGACCTCAGATGACAATTCATGGTAAAAAAAAACCCTGACAGAGGCTTGCCCCTCCCCTCTCAGGTCTCCATGAGCTCTTTCATGTGGTCAAACAAGGATTTAGAAAGAGGAGTGGCACAGAGTTTATCAAAGTGTTCCAGCATCTCCTCTTAGCCCTATGCTGGCCCAGCTTTGTTTAGCTTAAGCCTCTATTGTGAGAGAAAGACAAAACCACAATGAAGTATAGTGTGACTCCTTTCTGACACTGAGGCCAGGCCTCAAAGGGGAAATGACTGTTCTTCCAGTTAATATCCTCAGATACAAAGTTCTATTTCTTTCTTGAAAGCTATGGTATTACATTGGGTAATGATTCAGTTTAGCATAATAGGCAACTTGCCATTTCATACATTACAGAGTACACAGGACGGGTCTGGGATTCCCACCCTTTGTTTTATGTAATAGCCACACGTGAGTTGTGGGTTCTTCTCAAGTTCTGCACATGAGTGGTACACTTGTACATTTCCCTAACAGGTTAAAAAATAAAAACAACCCCTGGACCATTACAGTTCAGAAAACAGGACAGGGGAGAAGAGTGAAGCCTCCTTTCCCCCTGTCCTGCAGTCATGATCTGAATCAGGCACCATGTGCAGGGGAATGGAGGAGAACCCACGTGTAACTCTTCTACAGGACACGGGGGGAGGGGGTTTCCTCTGATGCCAAACTGTATACTCCCTAATGAAGTCATGTGTGAATCGATTAAATTGTTAATTCTATTTGCGTATAACTGACAGAACCTCTACATGGAGTGTTTGCAGATCACGGCCTTCCAAAAGCTTTGCAAAGCCTAATTGTGACAAGTTTCTTTATCCATTAGGGGGTTGAAAAAGACATTCTTCTCACAGACTGCCTTTGAAGCACAAACTGATGTCGACTTAGTGTGCAGAGCTAGACTCTCTTGAACCCTGTGCAGAGCCCTCCATGCAAGACCTTACATCCTGAACTAAGAAGGATTATACCCTAGACAGGTATTACAAACACACCAATCCCATCAGTTTTTTTTTAAAAGGATGTGTGGATGGGAGACTATTTGTCCTGTGCTGATAACGTTGCTAAAATTACTGTCTGATGTAAAAAAGGAACACAATTACATCACGTGCTATTAAAATATGCTGGGAGTGTTTAAACATATTTCCTACATGAACATTGCTAGTTCATTAAAGCCATGCAAAGTTTCTGCCATCAGGGGGATAATGAAAGTATAATAAAATAAAGCAGATCTAGAGACTCTTTTTCTGTGAGCAGAGGAGGGATTCTTTGTTGTTGTTTTTATTCAGATATGTATTGTAAGCCTTTGAGGCAACAAAGCCTGATTGGTTCTGACACTGTGCTCCCAGCTGCTCCAGAACATTATGATACAGTGACTAGATTTCTATAATAACAACTGACAAAATATTAGAAATGGGACTGTTTGAGAAACTGTGAGAGGCACCACTGATGCAGCATTTTTCAGTAAGGTCATACCCATCTTTGCATAAGGCTCAATTTCGTCTTTAGCTGTGACTCCAACTGTCTCTCCCCCCTTCCCTAGCTTATTCCTTAATAGTTTTTTTCTCCCTTGACAAATCCTGCCTTAGGATACATGGCACATTACGGTGATGTTATTTCTGTGTGCTTATTGGGCATGATATGATTGCCTGACAATGGAGGATCTCACAGACAAGTGTCAGTTTAGGATTCTGTGGGTCATAGCAAACCACGATTCCCATTTACCCGATGAGACCATCTTTCTCTGCTGTCAACAAAGAACAGAGATATCCAGAAGGCAAACAGAGAGAAGGTAACATGAGTGAGAGACAGTTCAGAGTTGGGCATGTTAGAGGCATACCAGGGAGCATGATCCTGTTCAAGCATGCTGAGAACATTTGTATATCTGAGAAAGACTTCTTCTTTTTTGGCCCCTCGAAGGGGAATTTTTTTATTTTTGCATTTTCTACACACTACATATATGGAATGGGATAAGGAATACTAATGCCCTATCACTATTACTATGGGAAATGGGTCAGGGAATTCTAGATACTGGATAAGGGGAGAAAAAAACTACGATTCTATTCTAAATCTCCTACTGGATATGGGGAAGGGATAAAGACTAATATAAATCATGATCTGAAAAGCTTAAAAATAGATCTTTTTAACCTATTAGTACCGGTTATACAGAGATTAGTTCGATTGTAAAAAGTATAAAGCTTGGCACAATTACTGCCCTTAGCACTCATGCTTTAGTTTTAAAGTCTTTTCTTCTTAATTTTTTTTCATTTTCTGCCATTTGGGAGTGGCCGCTCCTTTCTCCGATTCAGATGCTTCTGATAACGAGGAGATTTGGCTTGTTGAGTTCTGTGAGTAGGACTCCTCATCTTCTTCTTCTTCCTCTGCATCCGTTTTTAAACTCTTTTCCTTCTGCTTCTTTTTTACATTAAACATTTGATCCATAAATCTTTCCGCTTTTGGAACAGAGTCAATTTTATATTTTTTATCCTGGTAATTAAAACTCAACCCTTCCGGATATAGCCACCTATACTCTATTCCCTTTTTTTGCAGAGAGAGAGTAAGCATCCTGTATAGTTTCCTCCTTTTTCTTACTTC
This sequence comes from Gekko japonicus, assembly GCF_001447785.1. Lineage (NCBI taxonomy): Eukaryota > Metazoa > Chordata > Lepidosauria > Squamata > Gekkonidae > Gekko > Gekko japonicus. The sequence continues at coordinate 129,353 of NW_015168089.1, read as the reverse complement.
GAATGGGATGTCTTTCAAAATTTTTATCTCTTCATTCTTGATTTTTAAGGATTTCCCCACTGTTGACTTTAGCACCAGTTCTCTAGTTGATCGTTTCGTGAATTTTAAGTAAGTTTCCCCTGGGAGTTTATTTTTCTTTATAAAATCCGGATAAGTCCTGTACGCCACATCCATTTCCTTAATTCCTTAAGTCTTCTTGTTTATAATCCATTAGTGGGGCCAA
>NW_015168089.1:92648-128863 GCF_001447785.1 Gekko japonicus | reverse complement strand
ACAAAGCAAAAGTTATGCGTTTTAATTCCGCTTCGTATATTTTTGCAGCTTTTGCGTTCGCTTAACTTCTTATATGCTTGGTTTGGCTCAAAGTCTCTTTGTTTTTGCTTTAAAACCATTTTTTACAGTTTACTCCTATGGGGGGGGGGACTTGAAATCTCCTCCCCCCCGCACTTCAAACTTAGGTGCCTCCAATTACTACCAAGGCTCCCTTCGCTTATTTTTCACCTGAGCTTTGCTTAACTCACAGTTTGTAGCCTTGGAGATCTTTTGGAAGTCTTTTTTATGAGTTTGGTCATGATCACTTGCTCCAGCAGTCATCTCTAGGTGCCATACTGGCTCTGCGGCGACGGTACCTATCGGGGAAGAAGGTGAGTTTGAATTCCTCAGGCGTCCCCTTGGAAGAGGCTCTCCTCAGCTCCCCAGGCTGGGGGTCTCCTACAGAGACCCTGGGGGGTCCGGGACGAACTCAAACCCCTCCCGTCAGCCAGGTCTCGGCGCGTCTCCATCCGAGCGAGACAAGACGTGTCCGAGCAGTGAAACCCTTAAACCAGAACCCCATCTGAGGAAGACTTATGAATGAATGGTCAATACTCGCTATAAAATGTGTGGATACTGGTCCATTCTACATCTGAAATTCGCTCCACATTTTCTCAGCACTTGACCTGGTTCCTCCTTGCCTCGGAATATTGCATTGCCTTGGATCCTGGTTTCTGCATTGGCTAGTGTCAGCTTGCCATCTATTTTGTTTTCAATGCTTGTTCCAGCATTGGTATGCAGATTTTCCTGTGTCAGTACTTGCCTCAGCAGTCATTAGCTGCCTGAGCCAAGTAATTCATGGTGAGGTGATAAATACAGAAGGGGAAATAGGGGTCGGGGAATGAAGCCATGTCAAGTTGTCTGTTTTTTGTTCCCTTCGAATCAGAAGTGGAGGAAGGAAAAGGTGCCACTCAAAACCACATTCAGCTACCTGGGGCAATGCTGTACTGACTGTGACGTCACCCTTGAATGGCCATAAATCTATGCAGAAGGTACCATAAAACCTGATGAACAAAGAAAGTGAAAGTGGCATGCAGTGTAGAGGGAGATTAACCTCCCGATGTGGGTATGGAAAAACTGCAAGGAAACAGATGGGTGCAGAATCAGCCACTGTTCAGTTCAATGCATGTATTCTGAGCATGTGGAAGGGTTGGTGTTTGCTTTCTGGAATGTCTTGAATTCTTACTCCCAAGTTACTGCTAAGGCTTGCAGTATGTAGTATTTGTAGCAGGCCTTAAGTAGCCCAGTCATGTGAGAACGTGAAAACTAAGAATGGTAGGTACTTGGATGGGAGACCAGACCACCAAGGAAGACTAGGCCTGATATGCAGAGGGAGTCAATGGCAAACCACCTCTGCTGATCTCTTGCCTTGAAAACTCCATGAGATGAAACTTCATGGCATCGCCATGAGTTGGCTGCGACTTGACAACATACTTCCCTTATGTCATATATGAAGACACATACAAAACAATTCCAAAACCGAATTCAAACTGATACCATGTTGTTCTGTTTATGCACAGTTTAAACTAAACCAGTGTTTCCTGCTCTTCTATTTGCTGCTAGATTTAATAGGACTCATTCTCTTCCTGTGTGGAGGGATTCTTGATGTTTGCCTTTCTTCCAACGGGCAGCTGCAAAATAGCAAGGTACTGAGAAGCGTATTTGTAAATGAGAAGGCAAAGAATGACAGAATAATCCTGGTGTTATGTAAAACCAATGTATCTGAAGGGATTTGAGTCTCCTAGAGGCTGGTGAATAGTATTTTCCCGAGTCGAATCTCAGGAGCTGGAGAGAATCCCTTCATTGCCATGAAGTTCAGCTTGATGGCCTTCTACTTCTGAAGACTCTCCAGCAGATGTTGTTGTGGAGCCTGTCAGTCGCAATTCCCATAGAAGAGAGTTCCAAGCATCTGCTTTAGCTTGGGGGGGGGGGGGGAGCTCAGGGAACCATGGCATAGACCCTAAATCTAAATTAGTAAATTAACAACAATAACAAAAATAATAAGGGAGAGCAAAGGAAGCAAACATTTACTGTTCCCATGATATCTGCCACTTGCTTTCAATGGGTACAGAAAGGTAGCAACATCAGGGCCACACCTATGTCTAATTCAAAGGCCACAGAGCTACAGGTCTATGAAGTGGCTGGGTTTAGTGGACATTCCAGAAATCTGTTTAAGGATGGGCCACGATGTGAGGGCATCTTGAAATGGCCTCTGCATGGCAGCTGCTCCACACAGTAGATCCATTCAGCAGTGTATGAGACAGCCACTGCCATGACGTTTGTAACCATACTGATATAAAGCACTCTTTGGAAATCTGCAGTGATATCTCCGGGGCTAGGAGCTACTATGCACTGAATAATTTACCATGTGGAGCATCTGGGTTGTTGTTGTTTTTTGGCATCTTCTGGGTCACTGGGGATGTGGGTGGAGGTATTTGTGAATTTCCTGCATTGTGCAGGGGGTTGGATTAGATGACCCTAGGGGTTGGACTAGATAGTCCCTTCCAACTCTATGGTACTATGATTCTACCAACAGCTCTACCCCTAGAAAAAATTCCAGGAGAAGCAGCCCTTAAAAGTATCTCACCTGGAAATTATCCAGGGCTTAAATGTAAGAGCCAGCACTTTGAATTGTGCCTGGGAGCAGATGGGCAGGCAATTCAGATCTTTCTGTAAGGGATTGATATGACCCCTATAGACAGTCCCAAGTACAACATGGCTGCCATGTTCTGGACTAAATGAAGTTTCTAAGCAGTTTAAAGTTACTTAATGCATTAGTTTTAATTGGATTGGATTTTAAGTGCCAGATACTGTGGTAGACCCTACATTCTAGAGCGACCACTAACTGGACAGAGAGGTTTCTTCTGTCCAGTGCACCACCATATGGTTATTATGTTTATTTGTATCTAATTCTGTTGTGAGCCACCCTGAGCCCATTATGGGATAGGGTGGGATATAAACCCAACAAAATAAAAATAAAATAAATGGTTGACAATGCAATCCTACGCAGAGTTATAACCTTCTACCTCCACTGAGGTCAATGGCCTTATAAGGGTATAACTCTGCTTAGGGATGCCCTGTGGATAGTGATTGCAGTTAGCAAGCATAAAATCACAACCTAATTAGTGGCAATAACAATCCAGGAATGTGGAAGGTAACTGAGAGGCCTCTAAACAGCTGGAGGAATGATTACTATAATGTAGAGGTGGCAGCATGTAATATGGAGTTCCTCTGCAAATGGAGCCTCTGACAAGAGGTTCATGGTATATGGCGTGGGGGCGGGTGGATAATGGCAAGGCCAGAGATCAGCACAGTCCTAGAAAATAACTTCCAGCAGTACTTAGAATTATAGAGTTGGAAGGGATCCCAGGCAGTGTTCCCTCTAAGCTGAGTTAGTGTGAGCTAGCACACAGTTTTTTAGCCTCCAGCTCACAGATTTTTGTCTTAGCTCAGGAAGGATGGCTCCAGAGCAAACTAATTTATGCCGCAGCCAAATCACTCACTCACAACTTTAATGCCAGTAGCTCACAACGTAGAATTTTTGCTCACAAGACTCCACAACTTAGAGGGAACATTGATCCCAGGGTCACCTAGTCCAACCCCCTGCACAATGCAGGAAATTCACAAATACCTCCCCCTCCACACCCCCAGTGGCCACTGTTCCACACCAGAAGATAACAAAAACAAACAAACAACAACAAAAACTCACCAGGATCTCCAGCCAAACTGACCTGGAGAAAAATTGCTTCCTGACCCCAAAGTGGCAATCAGCATTTCCCTGGGTGTGTAAGAAAGGGCCACTGATGCAACCCTTCCTGCCCTCCTTCTTATGATCTGATTAAGTTCATTCACATAGCTGTCCTAAGCAGAGTTACACCCCTCTAAGCCCACTAACTTTAATGGATTGACTTCAGAAGAAGAACAAAAATTGGTTTTTATACCCTGCTTTTATCTACCTTAAGGAGTCTCAAAGCAGCTTACAATCACCTTCCCTTCCTCTCCTCACAATAGTCACCTTCTGAGATAGGTGGTGCTGAGAGAGAACTGTGACTGACACAAGGTCACCCAGCTAGCTACATGTGGAGGAGTGGGGGATCAAACCCGGCTCTCCAGATTAGAGGCCACCACTCTTAACTGCTACAGCACACTGGCTCTCTGCTTAGGATGGGCACTGTCAGCCTCTATAACGCTGTCATATCTGTTGGGAACTTTATCTCTTTGAGAAAAGTTAACTATTTGCATAGTAGTGTAGTGTTATGAAGTCCTAAAGTATAGATTAAAACAAGACACTTAACAGTGTTGTTAAAAAAGTGCTTTGGGCTGGAAGCTAGTCTGCCTGCATCATAGCATGCCATCTGTCCAGGGAAAAAGGCATTAACGATGATCTTGCTATGAGCTCTTTGTCCGTTTAACGTATGTACCTCTATTTTTGTTGCAGAGACTGAGGTACAATTCAAAACCATTTTAGGAAAGATGGGGATCTTACTATGGACCAGTGCTTCAATCACTAAAAATGGAAATTCCAGATCACTCCTAGCCAAGAAAAACATCTCATACTGAGTAGGTAGATGTGTCATGTGTGTGGTTACTGTGTAGTGACACAAAAGGATTCTGCACCTGTCAAGCGTATTCTCTTCACCTGTTGGCAGTTTAGGCATTCAGAGCAAAGACTATCTTTGGCTCAAATTTACTTAGAGCCTCTTCAAAGATCTCAATTTTTTGGGGGGTAGCAAACGGAGAATTATTGGTAGCAAGCTCTAGGCAGGCTTAGGTGTTGCCTAGGGTGGCAGGGTGGGGTAAGGGGGTCACCAAAAGAGCAAGATCCTGAGTTAATCTAGATCAGCCATGCAACAAGTGGCATCCCTGGATAGTTCCACTGACCCCAGTGCCACTACCCAGCATAGTTCCCGCTAAGCTGGGTTAGGGTGTGCTGGTGCACAAAAATTTAACAGGGAGTGCAGGGATAGACCCGATCTCCAGAGGAAAGGTCTACCAATATAGTGGAAAGCGGTGGGTGAAATTTGTCTTGATTCTGTTTTCTCTTATAATGCTTAAATTATTGTTAAAATATAGTTTAAATATAATTTAAAAAAAAATATTCTGAGATTTTTACAAGGTTATGGAAGTAATTTTCTAAAAACCTAATTTATGCAATAGTCAAATGTAGACTCGTTCACAACTTTAATGCTACTAGCTTTTTCCACTCACAAGGTAGAATTTCTGCTAACAACACTGTGGAGCTTAGAAGGAACATTGCTACCCAGTTGCATGCATGCTCACTTGTTGCCCACTTATGGTGGGCAACCTTCTAATTTGTGTTCCCCTGCCCCTGTCTATGCTTAATAGAACACTTGGGGGGGGGGGAGGCAAATGGAGGAAAAAGACATTGCATGATGTGAAATGACACTTCTGGTAAAAATCCAAAAGTGATAACACTGTATCACTGATCTCCAGAGTGCAGCAATCATTTTCCCTGGAAGGAAGTTGCAGTAAGGTGGCCTTACAACCTTTTGAAAAAAGTACCAGGATGAAGGAGACAGGGAGCTTGTTTTTGTTCTCCTGTTCCCCTTCTAATTTGTCCCAACTGTTCCCGAGTTAAATTCCCCGATGAAACAAGATGAGGCAATCTCAGTCTGATCACTGTTCTCACTTGCAGCTTCTGGCATTAAAGATGGGAGGAAGTGAATGAGAAAAAAGAAAAAGAACAAGGAAGAAAAAGAATGAGGGGGATGAGAATGAACTTATTAAGCGAGGGGTTAATTGACAGTGCACTGACAGTGCAAAGTGACAGAGTCACATTGTAGCTTCCCCACCCCCATCTCTTCCCAAGGCAATCTCATGGAAAATGGCCTGCACATTTCCCCTTATAGCATCACAAAGAAAAATGACTAGAAACTTTTTTGAGGAAAAAAAATGAAATTGTAAAACTTCAGGAAATGGGAACGGAGTATTTCTAAGGGACATTGTCTCCATCCCCCCCCACCCCAATATCTATGGTCTTTTGACTTGCAGGATAATTATGTCAGTTTCATGGGAGGAACAAAACTAGACCTGGTCTTGCTAGTTTTGAAAGTAGCCCCTTGTTTTTGACACTGTGTAGTGCCACCTTCCGTTGCCAATAGGTGTTTCCCTTTCCACTGGCTGTGATCTGAAGATAAGTGTATGTGTTGAACTTCTGGAGCTTTGAAGCAGGCATACAATTTCCGTATGAGATTCATTTTTAATTCAAAAGAATAACAGAAGAACGTCTCTGTAGGGATGGCAAGCTCAGCTGTAGCAAAGGGACAGCTTGCCAAGTGATGTTCATCGAAAATCCCCATTAGATTTTAATACCCAAGAACGCCGTGAACATTTACACTCTCCATTTGCTATGGTATGTATAATAGGATTAAGAGGCTGATGTGATATGAAATCAAGCACTTTACGTGATCACTCGTTCCAGTGTAAAGACCTAGTTTCATTATGGCTTTTCATGTTAATGTAATATAATAACACGCTCAGTGGTTAATGTTTTTTTTCTTCAAAATAACCTCTTTTAAAGAGAGAGAGAGGAAGATAGTGTTCATTTCAAAGAGCCCTGTGAAAGAATTCATTAAAGCTTTTCACTTCCCTCCCCTCTTCATTTTAAAATGGCTGAAGCAAACAAGATAATATTGCATTGCCCATTGACAGGAATGAAGAGACTGGCAGAAACGTCTAGATATTAGGCCCAACTTGATTAGAAAACAAAATCTGCCATGGAGAATCTTGGACTTCTCCACATCCCATACAGATACTGGATCCAATTGACAGTGAGGTGATCCTTAGCCTTCTTCTTCAACTGGTTTCCATAGCAACACCATATTGGGTTGGAGCCACCTGGTGGTTGTACTTTCTCACTAGGGTTGCCAGCCTCCAGGTGGTGGCTGGAGATCTCCTGGGATTCGAACTGATCTCCAGGCAATAGAAATCAGTTCACTTGGAGAAAATGGCTACCTTGGAAGTGGACTCTAAGGCATTATACCCCACTGAAGTCCTTCCCCTCCCGAAACCCCATCCTCCTGAGGCTCCCAACCTGGAGCTGTCAACCCTAATTCTGGCCTCTTAAAATCTACACATTGTCAGTTGAGTTGAGGGAAACCTGGCTGAGTTGCATGAGCCAGGGATAGACTACAGAGGACATAACACCAAGTGCTTTCTGAAGAAGCCATGGAAGACTGGTTTGAAGAGCTCTCCCTTTGCTCTCCCAGTTGAGCCCCTTGAAGGGACCCCCAAGCAAACATCCCCTCTGGCCCTTCCTCATACCACCCAGGCTCATCCCAAATGTCACATGAAAGCAAAACGTCCACTGCTCTGGTGGTTCCCATGGTGACCGGGGTGCCCTGGATTCCCCCTGTATTCCCCCGTTGTGTCCAAACATTCCCTCACATGAACTCATGTGAATCGGCCTTATCCTTAGTCAGACCATGACTCTACTCAAGTCAGTATTTATCATCTACTCTGACTGGCGGCAGGTCTCCAGGGTTTCAGACGAAGATATTTCCCACCCCCTACCACCTGATCCTTTTAACTGGCAGTGCCTGGAGTTGAATCTGGGACCATCTGCATGCAAAACTGATCCTGTGCCAATGAACCAGAGCTCTTCCCCTGGGTGCTTACTGATACTCCCTGCCAAAGTTGACTCTGCCAATTTTTGCTCACAGGACTCTACAGCTTAGAGGGAACATTGGTTGTAGTAGAGAAGTTTAGCATCCACTATAGTACTGTCAAGGTCAGACCTTTACTTTCTACTGTGTAAGTGGCAAAATTTCATTCAGACTCCATTCATTCCTTCTTTGCGTGGGTGGAGAGTCATATGCTGTACTCGATGACCATTTCCGCACTTGGACCTCACCCTGGGTTTTCTCTGTGTTCAACTCACAGCCATTTACCTTGCTGTTATCTCTGTTTATCTGTTGGGTTTTTTGCACTAATTTTGTCCCATTCCGATTTGCTTGCCTGCCCTGGGTTGTAAATTCTGCACTGTGCACAGGTATGGCAGGAAAGGGGCAAGGAGGATTGAAAACTGAGTTAAAAGTTCTACACTTAAATCTGCACTGGAGCCACTCTGGATTGAGGGAAAGATTGTAGCAAACCAAGATCCATATACCCTGGGGCAACGGCGGTCCAAATCCGGGGTGACCACAATGTAATGCAGAATTGACCCTCCACCCCCCCAAAAAAACCAGGATAAAAAGAGGAGTGAAAAGTGTAGTGCAGAATAGCTAGTAGGAGACAGCATTGAACCAGGATTAAGGGTCTAGTGCAGAAAGGGCCGATGACAATATTGCAACAAATGTAAAGTGAAAGTTGGTGTGGTGTAATGGTTAGAGTGTTCAACTGGGACCAGCGAGACACAGACTCAAATCCCGGCTCTGCTGTTTGGGATGATCTTTGGGGCGGTCATTATATTTCTAGCCTAACTTAGCTCACAGAGTTATTGTAAGGATAAAGTGGTGGTGGGGAGAAGACCTCAGGTACGCCTAGCTGTGTTATTTAAAGGAAGTTTAAGGTACAAATAATAAAGACCATATGGCTTCCCCCGATAACTGGGGGACCCTGAGCCCATAGTGAGTATGGACTCTGCAATGTACGTTTTGGATTTCAAATTAAGTAGAACCTGGTTCAAGTCTCCATCTGGCCGTGAAGATCTTTGAGTGACCGGGGTACAGTCACTCTCTCTTTGCTTAATCTGTCCCACATGGTTGCTTGTAAGGATAAAATTCGATAAAGGACAAACATGTACATTTCCATGAGCTTGTTCAAGAAAGGGCAAGATTAAAATGTGCTGGGTGGATGGGTAGAACATTCCTGTGATAGCAAAAATGAGGAGGATGACTGAAGCAGCAAAACAGTGGGAAAAGGAGAACTGTACACCCAGTCCAAGAAAAGTAAATCCTATTGAAGTCAGCCCTTTGTTATATTGACTCACAGTTAAGAAGAAGACGAAGAGAAGAGATTGGATTTATACGCCGCCCTTCACTACCCAAAGGTGTCTCAGAGTGGCTTACAAACTCCTTTCCCTTCCCCTCCCCCCAACAGACACCCTGTGAGGTAGGGGCTGAGAAAGCTGTGACAGAAACTGTTCTTTTTCCGAGAACAGCTCTTGTCAGAACTATGGCTTGCCTAAGGTCATCCAGCCAGGTGCAAGTGGAGGAGTGGGGAATCAAACCTGGTTCTCCCAGATTAGAGTCTGTGCACTTAACCACTACACCAAACTGGCTCTCTTTCCTGCTATGTGCAGTGGGGTTTGGATGCTAATACATGTACCTGAGGTTGAGAATTTGAATATTGCACAGTTCAGTCTTAAGCACATTAAGTCATAAGCAAGTCCCTCAAAGTTCAGTGGGACTTTATACTCCCAAGCATGTGCGCATAGGATTGCAGCCCTAACATACACTTTAGTCCCATTAATTTCAAGCACGGCAAAAGACGACTCACCTCCGCCATTGTTTGTGGTCCAGGAGGTGGGGGAGGCTGAAAGGAGGCTTGATTGGCCGCATGGTGCCCTTGGGCTAGGCAGAAAGTGCAAGCCAGTTCTCCCCACAGCATGCCACATCAGGCAGCACATCAGAGGGTAGACACAGGCAGCAGGAGCCCAGGTGCTACTTTTTTCTCAGCTCATACACCCGCCCACCCACCCTGGTATGTTGGTTATGATTCATACGTTACTTGATTCTGTTTTTACTGTCACAGCTTAGCAGTTTGGGCACCGGGATGGATCTGTTTGGGGAGGAGTCTGTTCCTGTGTGCCTGTTTCCTCCATTTTGGGGGCTCCCATAAGGGGTTTTGGGGTGTGGAGCCACTCAGCTGCATGCCCAGGTGGGGGCTGCCAGCTGGCTTACACCACCAGATGGCAAGGGGACCAGGAAGAGGCCAGTGCCCACATATGTCCTGTTATCTTGCCACTCTGTGGTTTTACCCCCAGCAGGTGGACAGGGGGAGGAGTTCATAGGGTTGGCGGGTGGGCTGCCTGATGCTTGGGTCTATCCCCGTGCTGCACCCCTGCTCCTTTTGTCTCTAGTTAAATAAATAAGCTGTGGCCATGTTTTTATCCCCAAAGATGCTCTCTGTGTGTCAGTCTTTCCAATGCCTCACCCTCTATCCCTTCTTGAACCCGCAGTCACAAATACCTTTTACTGAATTTGGCCCCATAACTTTTAATGGTTCTCTCTGTCATTTTGTGAAATGTGAAGATAAATGGAGCAGCTACACCGGGGTGGATCTGGAAGATCTGATTTTCTAGCAATGGTTAATTTCTTCTAAGACAAGGAGCCTTCCTCAGATTAAAAGAGGATTTGAAAGCACCCCTGCTTGAGGACCAGATCTGCAGCAGAATGTGATTAAGAACTCACTCCCAACCTTTTCTCGGACATGGCAGCTGGTTAACAACAGGCACGCGTGCTCTAGCCAATAATGTCATACAAGAGGAAGGAAGGAAGGAAGGAAGGAAGGAAGGAAGGAAGGAAGGAAGGAAGGAAGGAAGGAAGGAAGGAAGGAAGGAAGGAAGCTGGGTTTCACAGGCCTCTGAATATTTTAGTCAGCAGACCACCTTTCCCATGGTGCAAATTTGTTTTTGACAATTTTAGACCATTGAATCGATGTACAATACAGGACATCCCCCCCCCCTTCATACAGCATTATTTTTACTGTTGTTGTTTTTGTTTGTTTCTATGGAGCTGTTCCTTATGTAACATATATTTTAAGCAACTGGCATGTTCACTTTGCAGGTTTATTATTCACACCTGTGTCTGTGTACCATCGCTGAAGAACATTTTAAATCGGCACTTAATAGGCAATCAAGAAAGTGTGTGCTTCAGATAAGCGTGAGCACAGAACAGGCAGGATTGATTCCTGGACTATCTTGGGCACTTGAATGGATAGAAAGGGTGGTCTCAGGGGCTGAAACAGCAAAAGCAGTCTGTTTAAAACTTCTCCACCATTCCATGCTACTCTAAGCATTGACAGGGGAAAAGAAGGAATTCAGGCTTCCCTCGTGAACCATGGGGGAGGGGACATTGCCTCTTCCTCAGGCTCCACATGCCCTGGAATGGACACATGAAGCCTGAGGCAGGGGCAAATATCACCCTGTGGCCATTGCCATTGGTAAAAATGGTGCAGGTGGAAAGCCTGAAGCCTCTCTCCCCCTCTGCAGTGTTTGGAGCAACTGGGAGGTTTATAAAGGTTGGTCTTCCCAAGAACATGTCCCTGGTACCGAGCTGTCCCTCTGTTTACTTTGGGATAACTTGTTAAAATATTGTTCTTGGGGGAAGCTAGCATCCCCATGCTTCAGATCTCAGCTTCCTAAGCATGGTCTTTGCAAGCTAAATCTCTGCCAGTGTGGTGTAGTCATGGTTACAGTGTCAGGCCAGGATCTGGAAGACCCAGAGAGGTAGGGCCTTACAGAGCCATGGTGGGGTTCTTCATATGTGGACAACTACAGAGGATGCCTTGTGGTTAGTGGAAACCTGCACGGAAAGGGTGGGAAATTATTTATTCATTTATTTATTTTATTTAATTTATACCCCGCCCTCCCCGCATGCGGGCTCAGGGCGGCTTACACAGGCATATTAATCATGCATATCAGCCATTAAGGAAACCTAATTTGACTAACATGTTTTATTTATTTAGAATATTTATATCCCATTATTATCTCCTCAGACTCAAGGCAGCCAAGCTGCAAGGACACACATTGTAACTGTCCATCAACAGGATAAAAACAATACACAGTGGGGGGGGGGGAAACACAGTCTAATCTGCCAGTACAGTTTGTCCCCTCTGAGGAACAAAATGGTCTCACATAACCTTCCAGAAAGCAGCAAGTGAAGGTGTCTTTCTCATCCACTCTGGTTTTGTTGTTCAGTCGCACAGTCGAGTCCGACTCTTTGCGACCCCATGGACCACATCACGCCAGGCCTTCCTGTCTTCCACCATCCTCTGAAGTTGGCTCAATTTCATGTTCGTTGCATCTATGACACTGTCTAACCATATCATCCTTTACCGCCCCCGTCTTCGTTGACCTTCAATCTTTCCCAGCATCAGGGTCTTCTCCAGTGAGTGCTCCCTTCTCATTTGGTGGCCAAAGTATTTGAGCTTCAGTTTCATTATCTTCCACTCTGGTACCCCATTCCAGATAGACAGACCTACCACAGAAAAAGCCTGTGACATCACTGTTGCCATCCAGGTAATTTGAGGAGGAGAAGACAGTCTGAAGAACCTGACTGACTTGTGGAAATACACAGTTCATTACGTACAAGATCCTTAGGCTGTGAAGAACGTGAAAGGTGATAAGTGGCACTTTGAATTGGGCTCAGCAGCCAATAGATAATTAGTGCTGTTGATGCAGCCCTAGATCAGGGGTCTTGTTGTAGAAAAAGAGCTGCCGGAGCTCATTAGCATAACTCATTAGCATAACTTATTTGCATATGCCACGCCCCCTGACATCACCGGAAGTGACAGAAGGCCACACCCCCTGACATCACCGGAAGTGTGTCAGAAGGCCCGGCTACTTACCCTCCTGCTTCATCCTCATTCCCAAACGGAATGAGGATCGAAGCAGAGGGCGGGGTAAAGAAGGGGGCGGGGCTTCACCACGTGACCGCCCCGCCCCCTAGAGGTTCTCTTCCGGAGCTCCGTACCTGAGAGCTCCCCCCCCGACTAGAGCCCTGCCTAGAGTTATATGTTTTGAGCAGTTGACTCCAGAGCCAGTGTGGTGTAATGGTTAAGAGTGATGGACTCTCAGATTTGATTCCCCACTCCTTCCCATGAGGCCTGCTTGATGACCTTGGGCCAAGTTGACTGTTGTGGGGAAGGGAAAGTGATTGTAAGCCACTTTGAGACTCCGTAAGGTAGAGAAAAATTGGATATAAAAATCTTCTCTTCTTCTCAGACAGGAGTCTCAAGGCCACTTTATGTTCAGTGTCTTCTTTTGGAGGTGCTGCAGCAACCCTATTGTGCCTGAGGTGCAAAGAGCCAAAAAGGGAGGACTTGAGCCTGTGAAAGAAGCAGTTACTCTTCTGGTTTTCATTATGCAGATGAATTTCTAAATCCTAAGTAGAGTTACTGTTTGTTTTTCCAAGTCTCCAGGCTGAGCTTAATGGAGAACGTCTTCTTTGTCCCAAAGCATGATGGGAATGTCCGGGTGTGAGTGCGTGTGTCCATTAGCATAGGCAGAGCAGGCCCTGCTCCTAGCAGCTTCCAGATGCAAGCAGGCCAGAGCTAGCAGATTGCAAAGCACACAGCATTTCCCAAGCCCCACATACACAAATGCAAAGACATTTTACAGACATACAGCATCAGCATAAATAATACATTTAAAGCACACGTGGTAACATTACACCCTTTGAAGAAGAAGAGTGAAAAGTACTGAGACTTACTAGTGATTTCAGCTCTCATACTTTATTTCAGCTCAGAACAAGACGAGAGTACCCAGCTTGCAGGCTGGTTTATATGTGCACAAACCCTGCTCCCCAAACACACTCACACACAAGTGATTGGCTATTTACAGTGGCTGAGAGTTCCATAGGCTCTCGGCCAGGAGCCTGGCCTGCCCATAGGTGCCGGCTAAGATCTGCTTGTCTCATTGTTACTGAGAGCGAAGCTTGGTCGCTTCGCCTGACCACGTAGCGAAATGGCCATGCACCCGGTTTGATATGGATACATTACACCGAGATTGGATTTATACCCGGCCCTTCACTACCCAAGGGAGTCTCAGAGCGGCTTACAAACTCCTTTCCCTTCCCCTCCCCACAACAGACACGCTGTGAGGTAGGTGGGGCTGAGAGAGCTCTGACAGAAACTGCTCTTTTTCAAGAACAGCTGTGCCAGAACTATGGCTTGCCCAAGGTCATCCAGCAGGTGCAAGTGGAGGAGTGGGGAATCAAACCCGGTTCTCCCAGATTACAGTCCACACACTTAACCACTACACCAAAGCCAATGGACTTTAAAGGATGTAACTCTGCTTAGTGGTGCACTATAAAGCTGATCTGCAACATGGGCAACTCAGTGACCAAATGCTGTTTACCGGAGCACCTAGCAGGGGGCTGAATGTAGCTGGTGGGCTGGGTTTTGTCTTGACGTGCAGCAGCTTGTACAGTTACAGTCACCAAAGAGATCCTGTTAATCAAAACTCCCCATTCTGTGGCTGTTGACTGAACATTTGATGAAAGCTACCAGTACACTGTGCAGACACAGCAAGTTGTTAATGTAGCAGTGCTGGTATTTGCTTTCATGGCTCCCCACCATGCATGACTGAACTATGTCTCTGTTGCCCTTTGACTGGCTTCCAGTTTGGTTTCTAATGAAGGCAAGTTTGTTGCTTCCATCATCTTTGAGTTCCAGAGTGAGAATTAAATGTTGACTTGTGATGGATTGGAAAGGATATTATAAAAGGGGAGGCAGGCTGTGCTACAGACTCCTTGCGTAAGAAAACAACTAACAGGATGCATTAGAATTCACAGTCTGGCACAGATGACAGTTCTGTTGTTTAATCCTGTTGCTCGCTCCCCTCTGAAGTCGCCATGTCTCAGTAAGCAAAGAACTGAGACCCTCCTTGCATTTTTTTAAAAAAGGAGTGGACTTGTTTGCACATTAATATTGGTCGAGGGGGGGTTGTTTTCAGTGGCTCCTTCTTTTGCTCTGTTTTTCCTCAGAAATGTTTGAGTATTTTTAGCACAGCCATGGGATTTTTTTTTAAGCCACTTCCTTGGTCTCATACACAACAGATGGGATCAACAATAGATTGCAATAGAGCTCGGCTCAAAATAATTCCAGGAAGAACACCCAACAACTTCCTGTGATGGGTACTGGGAGGGTGTGGGATGATAAAATGAACAAGATCCCCAGGTCGGCTTTGCACTGCAGTCCATAGGGGTGGACGTATCAGTCACCAGCCGTAGCAGCTAGCAAGATCAAGAGCAGGATGGGTTATAAGGGTGAGGTGCTTCTGGAGAACATAGTTGGGGAGAAGACGAAGAGCCAGTAGGTTGTGACAGTTAATGAGCCCAACTAGAATGGGGGGGCATCGATCTTCAGGACCCCACTGAGCCATGAAAATCACTGTATGACTTCAGCCCAGTCATACTCTGCCGGGCTAACCTTTCTTGCAGGGTTGTTGTAAGGATAAAACAGAGGCAGAAGTAACATAAGTGCTATGCTAACTTGGTCACAGAAGGAAAAGAAAGCCATGAGTTTTGTGAAGATCTACACTGGTAACACCAACACAGGAATGGTACATTTAGGGCTGCCAGGGGTGGAGACATTCAAACGGATGCAGCCAATGCTGTGGTATGAATCCATAAGTGATGTCAGGGCATCCACTTGATGCTTTAGGATTCCACCAAAAATCCTAGAGTGATATGCCAATTCACTGATGTCTCCATCACCACAATGTCAATTTCACCACCATTTTTCTCCTGCTGCTACACCAGGCAGCAGCAAGGGTTAGGAGGTCTTGGGAGACCTGGGCTCCCTTTTCATGGTGCCCACCACTGGGCTTCCTGGTACCTTTGATAAAGCATCTTTTCAAGTCAAGTTATGTCTTCCTTCCAATTCTTTGGAGCACAACATTTCAGAAGAACCCAGGCGGCATCACCTTTGTGTCTGCAGGGAGCATCTATTCAGAAACAGCTGCCCCTAGCATATGAGGATGCTTTGCTTGGAACCTCCAGTCTTTACTTCCCAAGCGAAGTACCTCCTCAAGTCTTTGCAGATTCTCCACCATGCAACTGGGCCTGGCTAAGCCAGGAAGCTGAATAATGGAAGCTGAACCATGAACCAAACCACAAACTGATACGAACAGGGAGGTTGATTCTTGAACTGGTTCATGTCAGTTTGTGACCCCTGCTTTCTGCTCCCAGGCCACTTTTCGCAGGGAGCAGGAAGCAGGGATTTTCCCATAAAAAGCAGCAGGGAGCAGAAAGCAGGTGTTAAAATGGTTTTGAGCCATTTAAATCCCTTCTTTCTGCTCCCCACTGTTCAGTTGTTTTTCATGAAGAGCAGAAAGCAGGGGTTTAAATGGCTCAGAGCCATTTAAACACCTGCTTTCTGCTCTTCATGAACCACCATGAACCACCATGAACTGCCTTAAAATTTGTGGGAGCTCATGGCAGGTCTTCACTTTGTGAACCATGAACTAGCCAAAATTCATCATGAACTTTTGTCGACGAGCTGGTTCATTCCCATCCCTACTACAAAGCCCTTGGCTCTGAATATCTGCAGCACAGAAACATAAAAACACGCAGCGTCTAACTGAAGGGACTCAATGAAAAAGTGATGCTATTGAGGAGCAGTGGCGGAACATCCACTACCATAAAGACAGACTGTTTTGTTTGCCCAGAGGCAGACTGGTTGGGCTAAGAAATTGGCACAAAACAAATAGAATGCAGCCTGCCCAAATGAGTTACCTAGGTACAGCACCGGGGATTCGCTTAGAAGACAACTGCAGTGCATCACAATGTTTATACTTCATTCCATGTGATTTACAGGAACATAAGGCTGCAGCGTTACAATGCTATATAAATGACAAAAAAAACCCCACCCCAACCATAAAATTATGTGTAAACAACCCCTGGGTCCACTTTTAATCAAATCGAAACAGATAACCCGGCAGACTCAAAAAAGAAATAGCCCAGGACCATCCTGCCGCTTCTTTACAGTCTCTCCACAAATGGAAAGATGGGCTGTTTGGCTGGTGCTTCTGCTGTTCAATTGATATGGGTGGATGCCGAGTGTACCGTGTCATTATTTTGATGCCTCTCCGGCTCGTCCCCACCATTAATCAGAACTCTTCAGATGAGAAAGACACGATTTCAGCTCTTGCCATAATTACCTCGGCTGGCTCTTCCTCCCCATGACGATCGGCATTAATTCTTTTCCCCATAAAATTGACTTTTAAAGAGACAGGAGGAACTCTGCATTGCTCCCAAACTGTATTGTTCCCCACATTAATACTCAGCTCCAAAGAATACAATTAAGAAAGAGCAGGAAAACTAATGCCAGTATCATCTAAAGGCATATTTTTACTCTAAAAAGAAACTGGCACTCTTGTTATTTTTTGTTTTTAAGCTACTGTTTGGGCTACCTATTCTTCCTATTCTGTAGCAACAGAAGGCATTATTTCCAATATGAAATGCAGAGATATATAGCACCATTACTTGCTGTTTACTTCTTGGCTTTATGTTACTTAACACCACTGGCTTTCAGTGAACCTGAGAATTGGAGATGCTATTTGTGCTACCTGAGAATATTAGTATAATTTCAATCCTTTTCATTTTTCAAGAGAGGATGAATAAATAGCTCCGACTGCAAGTAATTTGTAGATGGCTTATCTATTCTTTAGGAGCGTGTTTATAACCAAGCAAGGCATCCGATGGAGATAAGATTAGAGCAGGGAAGTGTTGCAGTCCCTCTTGTGTGTCAGTTTTGTATTATTCTGCTTATAATAGCTTTGAAAAGGTAGCTGTGTCAGTCTGCTGCAGTGAAAATAAAAGAGGAATCATGTGGCAGTGTCGAGGCCAAGAAGCTTGATTCTAGAAAAGGATATTGGATTTATACCCCATCCTTCACTACCTAAAGGAGTCTTGGAGTGGCTTACAATCCCTTTCCCTTCCCTTCCCCACAACAGAGACCCTGTGAGGTATGTGGGGCTGAGAAAACTCTTTTGAGAACTGCCCTTGAGAGAACAGCTCTGAAAGAACTTGTGACTGACCCAAGGTCACACTTGCAGCTCTATGTGGAGGAGTGGGGGAATCAAACCTGGTTCTCCCAGATTAGAGTTCACGCTCCTAACCACTACACCAAACTGGCTTTCTACCATAAACTTCTGTGGAGTAGAGAGACCTCTTCTTCATATGCATCATGAGAGGCTGCATGATGAAGCTGTAAACAGCAGAGTCAAAAGGCCACACGATGCAATAATTACAAACTGACATGAAATTACATGCCATTCACATTTAATTGAGCAAAGCACAGGGAGCATTCACAATTGCTGTAATTTGTGACAGTGTCATTCCCTGATGGTTAAGCTAGGGGGCACTGTTGTCTATGCCCCTATTCAAAAATAGAGGGTGAGGTTCCTAGGGGCTGGGATTAAAGCTCTGTGCAGCTCAGCCAAAACCTACAGGTAAACAGGTTGAATCTGGTGGGTAGCCATGTCAGTCTAAAGTATCAAAACAAAGTTTGAGTCCAGTGTGTCTAATGAAGGCTGCGGACAGACTGGAAGGTCAGCGTGGTTTGGGTGCAACCCTAATTACTGCGTTGCATTTCGTGATGGGAATTTTCAGTCAGACTCCCACCCTAATCAGGCCGCACCACACGTCTTCTGCGGTTGATCGTTCAGATTAGTGCTGCGCATCAACCACACAGAGCACATGGTCTGGTCTTTTTAAAAAACAACAACACAACTTTGGCCTTTTTTTGGAAACTATTTCTAGTGTGCACATGGGTGCCCATGCACAGATGCTCTACTATTAAAAAACAACAACAACAGAACAGCGAAACTGGAACTAAAGGTTCATACTTCCAAACTGGTTTGAGCACACACTGGGAGAGTTCAGACATCTGGAAATGCAGGATGAATGTATGGGGATCCAATTAGCACCGGAATTCAACTATTGTCTACTTACTCCGTCTCCAACTCCTCTTAAGACGGGGTGAGTATGTTTGGGGAATGGCTGCCAGATGTGGCTGTGTGAACCAGCCGGTTCAATCCATTAGAGAAAAGTAACTATGGCTGCGGTCACACGGAGCATTAGCCATGCTACAGAGACGGAAGATAGGCAGATTTTCCAGGTGCGATCACACCACAACATCTGGGAAGCGTAGAGCTCCCGTGGCGAACCCGAGGCTTCCCACTAAAGATGCGGAGTTAAAAACTAGTATCTCCGAGGTACTAGTTTCTGGAAACCGCGGGGCAAGGGCTGGCGTCTGATCGCGTTTCCAGTGGTGGCATCCGGTGCCAGCCCATGTCCCTTTGCAAACAGGGTTTTTCCCCCCAAGTCTCCACAAGATCCGCACAAGCACCCAACGGCGCATGCGCACAAAGAGGAAAGTGAAAGTGCCGTTTTGGCTTTTTAAAAAAATGACCCCATTTGTCACGGCAGTGGCGCCTAGCCATTGCTTGTGTGATCGCGCTGCGCTGCTTCTTTGTCGAGCTGCAGGATCATCGTGTGATCGCCACCCTCGTTTACCCGCCAGCACCGAGGGAAGGACCTGTGGTGTGCCGCCAGTGTGTCGGATCGCGTAGTCACGGATCTAACTGCGCCAGGGCAATCAGCCACGCCTCCCCCCGCGATATCCGGCCAGTGTGACGGGGCCATATATCAGACAAAACTACCTGTCTGACTGTAGCTGAAGTGTGTGTAAACATGAAAGCTTACACCTTGAATAAAAATTTGTAGGTAAAGAGACTGACTACTTAAGTCATTTCCACCATTGGCAGCCATTTTGCTTGCAGCTGCTATCCCGCCCCCTATCATTATAATGCAGGATTAATTGGCTGTCCTTAGGAACTGAGCAGGAATTATTGAGACTGCTTTCAAAATGGATGGAAGAGAGTCCCTTTTTGTCCACTTTGCATTATAAGTTCATGCTGGGTCATAAGATAGAGGCCAGGTCTCTTGACTGGCTTGGCTCTAACTGGGTTAGCAAGAACAGTATAGGCTGGTAGCACATAGATTAGGATAGCTAGTGAGCACCCTGAGGCTTCTGATGATGAAGGCAGGTTTTCCCAAACCAGCCAATCAATTTATTGTATGGCCAGGAGGCTGGGCACTCTCTTGGTGCTGAGCAGCATCAACCCAACTCATAGTTGCTTTATGGCTTGTGGAGAGGTCTGGTGCCTCTTGGCACAGTTTTCTGTGCCAAACCCAGAAGCAATGCTGGTTGAGTTTGGAGTTAGGGTTGCCAGCCCCTCGCCCCCCCCCCCCGGCCACTGGCAGGGGATGTGGGGGGGGAGTTGCCAGCTCCAGGTTGGGAAACTCCTGGAGATTTGGGGATGGAGCCTGGGGAGGACAAGGACCTCAGTGGGGTACAATGCCATGGACTCCACCCTTCAAAGCACCCATTTTAGTCAGGGAAACTGATCTCTGTAGTCTGGAGATGAGCTGGAATTTCCAAGAGATCCCCTGGTCCCAACTGGAGGCTGGCACCCCTAGTCAGGGTGGTGCTGGCCAGAAATGCTGGAAGCCAGCTGAATCCCCACAATCATAGCTCACACTAAGAAATATAGTTCAATCTCTCAGTATCTTGTGCCTTCATTCTGGAGTATGAGGACCATGCGATTCCCCTTGGTTTGTAAAGCTGATAGATAAGGATTCCTTGTTTTTTTCTTAAATCCTTGGGACATGCTGACAAATGTCTTGATTAATCTGAATCCAGAATTTTCATGCTGGATTCTCCCTTTGAAGTTGTTCTGTTGGAGAATTATGGCTTTTAGGTTAACAACAGGGGCTGCTTTCAAGGACTTCTTTTAACCAGCATTAGGAAGAGATGTGCATGAACCCAGTTTGCTGTCATGCTTATGCTTTGGTGTCCCCCCCCCCCAGCTTGCACATAAGAACTAACTCTGGCTGGCATGCAGAATTAGTTCCCACCACCACATCAGGATTCTAAATGGAGCATTTAATCCAGATTTACAGTTAGATTTCAGTCCAGTAACACTTTAGAGACCAACAAGATTTTCAGGGCATAAACTTTCAAGAGTCAAGCTGGAAAACTGGGCTAAAAGAAATAAAACAAATTTTCATGGTGATAAATATAAAGTCCTCCATTTAGGTAGGAAAAATCAAATGCATAATTATAGGATGGAAGAGACTTGCCTTGGCAGTAGTATGTGCAAAAAGGATCTAGGGGCCTTAGTAGACCATACACTGAACATGAGTCAGCAGTGTGATGCGGACAGTAGCTAAAAAGGCAAATGTGATTTTGGGCTGTATCAACAGAAGTATAGTGTCCAGATCACACGAAGTGATGGTATCGCTTTGCTCTGGTTAGACCTCACCTAGTTTTTGGGCACCACAATTTAAGAAGGGTATAGACAAACTGGAACATGTCCAGAGGAGGGCAATGAAAATAGTGAGTGGTCTAGAGACCAAATCCTATGAGGAAAGGTTGAAGGAACTCAGTAAGTGTAGCCTGGAGAGGAGATGACTGAGAGGTGATATGATAACCATCTTCAAGTACTTGAAGGGCTGTCATATAGATGAGGGTGCACAGTTGTTTTCTGTTGCCCCACAAGGTCAAAACAGAACCAACTGGCTGAAATTAAATCAGAAGAGTTTTGGGCTAAGCATAGGAAGAACTTCCTGACAGAGTGATTCCTCAGTGGAACAGGCTTCCTCGGGAGGTGGTGGGCTCTCCTTCTTTGGAGGTTTTCAAACAGAGGCTAGATGGCCATCTGACAGCATTGGTAGGAAGGGCACCCAGGAAAATGCTTATTGCCAGTTAGGGGTCAGGGAAACAACTTTCTCCAGGCCAATTTGGCCAGGGATCCTGGAGGGTTCCCCCCTCTTCTGGGCACAGAGCTGACGGTATTTTAGAATGCCGAAAATAATAGCAGAGTCTCTGTTTCTATATACAGAGTATATACATTTATTTACACTGGACACTGGAGATAGTCACACAGACTTTCAGTAGCAAATTCACTATACAGAGTGACAAAGTGCTACGCATACGGTTGATCCCAAATCAGAGATAGACAGCAATGAACAAGCTGCAATATATATTTACATCAACCAATCAGGTTACAATATTCACAATAGCTGAGTCAGGGTGACTGTTCCTGAAGTCTGATGCAATCTTAGTCACCTGACTGTCAGACTAAATCAGTATGATCTGACACATTGGCTCATGACTCACTGACATCTTGCCAGCAATATTACCAAATGCTGTCAAAAGCAGGGTCCACTGGGGGTATGGAGGGGGAGGTGTTTGTGAATTTCCTGCCTTGTGCAGGGGGTTGGACTAGATGACCCTGGAGATCCCTTCCAACTGTATGATTCTATGATTCTTTTCATCAAGCCAGAGTGGATCTAACTGTTCTACTGTAGACAAACACCGCTATCCTCTGAAACAATCCAGTTTTATACTTCAAGTCTTGGATAAAGAATGTCATGATTCCTTGTCTTTCAGTAGTGAAAGATTTCATGGTTTCAGAGGAAGCGGCCGCCTTATGCCCACCCAAGCATGAAGTCTGGGGAGAGGTCTACACAGGGCAGTAAACAGTGATGGGGCACACAGAGTGGCACTCTTATCGTATCCAGTGTGCCTCCCACCCAAATTTTCCTAATTTTAATTAAATTCTATCAGAATGTCTTACTTTCACTATGTCTTCGGTCATGTCGTGCCGCCACTGCACCAGCCCAAAGTGTGCGCAACCAACTATTTTCACTATTACCTCGGCCACACCAAAGTGCTCACTCAAGACTAATTCCTTCCTTCCTTGAAGACAGCTCCTTCCTAGTTCTTCCTCCTCAGACGGATTGGCCTGTAGCCACACAGCTACAGGAAGTTAATTCTTTTCTGAGAGTAGACTGTAGCCCATAATGAGCTGCTCATTCATTCCTGTTTTCATTTCCCATGGTCTTGTAACTCTAGACTCTAGTTCCCATGGTCCTCCTCTGAGGGCAATTCTGCATCTAATATTTGCTCCACATTTCCTTAACTGGGAGGAAAAAGTGCAGCCCAAAACCAGTTTCAAATACCTTAGGGCAACACCATACTGACTGCAAAGTCACCCCTGAACAGCCATAAAACAGCCATAAATCTATGCAGAAAGTACAATAAAATCCGAGGATCAAAGAACTCAAAAGTGGCATGAAGTGTGGAGGCTACCATAAAACCCGATAATCAAAGGAAGTGAAACCAGCATGTGATGCAGAGGGGAATTTCTGTTCCAAGGTAGGTTTTGTAAAACAACAGAGGGAAAAGCCAATGCAGAATCAACCTGAGTCTTCCTGGAGATTTGCTTTGCTGGTGAGTCATGATTTCATTGGTGTTTTTTTTGTGGGGAGTGGGATATGGTTTGTTTGTGTGTAGCTATCCAGTTCCTTGCTGTTAATGTGCTGTCTTTACGTGGTCCTGAGGCCCATGGTTCAATAAGTAAGAAAGCAGAACAGGAGGAGACAAGCCTTGATGGACTGTTCATGGCCCTGTTTCTTTATACCATAACAAAAGATCCACATCTCAAAGCAATCATTCATAATCTACATGCCAATGCTTCCTATACTTCACCAGAGATTCAAAATGAAGTACTCTCTATCCTTGGAGCAGTGGCGATAGAACAAATTGTATCTATTGACAGCACCAGTGAAGTGGATTTCACCTGTGTTAAAGCTGATGAGACTCGTGATGCAAGTGGAGTTGAAAACTTATCTGTTGTCGTCGGATTTGTAAAAGATGGCAAACCAGCTGAACATTTTTTGGGGTTTGCATGAACTTACACAGTTAAAAGCAGAATATATTTCTGTTCTTCTGATTTTTTTTATAATACTACATAAACTACCAAGAAAAAATAGGGATAGGGGGACTACACTTAGGGAGAAAGAAAAGATAACCCACACTAAGCTAAAAACCCAACGTTAGGAGATAATTCCCTGTTAAAATGCTGTTAGTAAAAAAAGGCTGTTAATAAACAATATACTTTGTGAGGTCCTGTCTTTCTAAGCTTATATGTTAGATTGTTACTTGTTATGAGAAGATTTCCCGAGCATCTCCTCCAGCTCGCTTCATAAAGGCAATTTGCAAAGTCCTTCCGCCTTTACATCTATACTAAAACTCTCTAAATTCTTGATAGCTTCTTAGACGTTCACTGCAGCCCAATCTTCTTCCATCCAAAGGAATAGAACCGCTAGTCTTAAGCCTCTTCCACTCTGGTCTCGGGATCCAGTGGCTTCTCAAAGTTATGAAGGGCACCTCCAGCTCTTTTTTCTCAGCAGACTTTAAGATCACACTTTCTATGAACACTCGCAGGAAAGAAGTTAAATCCTTGTCAATTTTTCCTGTTTCTCTGGTACTTTTTATTCTTTTCTCATTGAGATCGCTGCTTAATTTAGTGTCCATCTCATTCGCTTTGAGAGCCCTCAATTCCGTTTTTTCTCCGATCGCCTCCTGGAGCTGCCAAGACACAAATTGTTGATTTATCTTGGCAAGCTGCTGGTTAATACCAACAAGTTGCTCCAAGATCAGCTTGATGGCTTCTGCTTCTAGTGCAGTGACGTCAACTTCCCTTCTTCTCCTCGGAGTTTTCGCCATCTTTTTTTAGAGTATCTGCCATTTCATTTTCAATAAAGTCTCTTTCTTCCTGGCTCTGCAAATCGCATACGCTGTTAGAAGCTCATGGAAATCTCCCACAACATGCTTACATGTTTGCAAATAAAGTCTTTCAGAAGTATCCATTTACAACTGTCTCTCTCCCCCCCCTCCCCTCTTCCGTTTATGTAAACGCGTCAAAGAGGCACCCCCTCCAATCGCTTAAGGGTTTCGGGGGGGGGGGTTCGCTTCAAGTATCCATTTACAATTGTTTCTCTCTCCCTCCCCCTCCTTGTTTTTGCAAATGCATTGAGAGGCGTCCCTCTCTCAGCACGTTATCGCTCGGAAAGTTTTTCCTTTGAGGGGGAGGGGATTTTCTCTTCTGAAGACAAATTGCTCATTTTCACTCACAGTTCGCTCCTTAACTCACAGTTCATTGTTGGTCTTTATCTTGACCATGCTCTTAATCGCTCCTTCACTAGATCTCTTGCGCTTGATCAAGTCGACACAGCTTGTGGCCTCGCTAAGAGGATGCAGTCAGCGAGAGGGACCATCAGGGCGGAGAGGAGCCTCCATCTCCCTGCTGTTAGCAGGAAAAGAGGCTCACCCTCAAAAGCCCTATGGCTTGGGAGTTCTCCCTGAACTCCTGTGGGGGTGCCAAACCAGCGGCACCTCTCCCCCTTGCTGCTGTGCGGTATGCCTCCCCAGAGAGCTGGGAAAGGCGTCCGCCATCATTGTGTCGTAGACCCCGCCCTCCTGATCTTCTGATTGAAGCTCTAACAGAATGTGGGTTTAATCCTGAGCAGCTCATAGTACAGTGCTATGATGGGGCGAGTATAATGTCTGGCAGGTCAGGTGGAGTTTAAAAAAAGCCCAAGAGAAACTCGGCCAAACTGTATCATACATACACTGCTACAATCACCAGTTGCATCTTGTGATTGTAAATGCCTGCTCAAAAGTAACGACTGTGAGGCATTTTTGAGACTTGTAACAGTTTGTACAACTTCATCAGAAAACATCAAGTGAACCAATTGTATTCAGGCTCTCAGCTGAAGAGACTCCTGGACATTTGGCCACTGCAGTAGCCATCAGTGATAACTTCACAAAAGTGCTGACAGTGCCCAGTAACACTGCAGATCCTGAAGGGGAAGCTAGAGCTTCCCATAGAATTGCGACTGGAGGCAAAAGGCCTACAAGGCACATGTGCAAATCTGAGGTTTGCTTTCCCAGCTCTCCTAATGAAAACTGTGTTGTCTATATTTGAGCCAGGTAATGCAGCACTGCAAGACAAAGCCATGCACTTGGGGAAAGCAGCTGAAGTTGTGAATCATTGCATTCCTGTCCTTAAAGAGAGAAGTGAAGCAAACATTCTGTCTGAAGAGCTTTTGGGAAAAGCAACTGAAATATGTGAACAGAACAACACAGCTGTTGTTAACAGAGGAACAAGTAAGCAAAAGAAAAAGAAAGGAGAAACATTTTATGGATTTCATTGCTGAAGGAAGTGCTGGATGAAGCTGCGATGTCACTGACACATCTCCGCTTAAAACAGGTATTCATCGAAGTCCATGACTATGCCATTTCAGAGGCTGAAAATCAGTTTTCTAATTCTAATGTGGAATACTTATCTGCATTTGACTCACTGATTCCAAGTTCAAACTCTTTTTTAGAAGTAAAGCCTCCCATACAATTAATACAATTAATAAATGCCAATAAAGATGCCTTTGCCAAAGAGGCATATATCGTAAAAAAGAACATTTTAGCAGCAACAGATCCTAACTAGAAAGAAGAGGACAGCATCCATAATGCTCTTGCCATGTCATTCTCCTATAAAGGTGGATTCCCAAAAGTATACAAAGTCCTTGCAGCTGCTGTAACTTCTGGAGCCTCCACTGCTGTATGTGAGTCAGCATTCTTTTGCCTTTTACAATCACAGAGGCTGACAATCTTTGGAAAAACAGTCTAGTGTTGCTAGGTTATGAGAAACAATTCACAAATAACATAAATATGGATGCCTTCATAAAAAAAATTGTGCCAAATCACATCACCCTTACCTGAAAAGGGTGGAATGGCAAACCAGTTCTGTAACAGTTAGCATCTTTGTAATAAACCTGTAATAAATCTGAAATACTTGTATTAATAACACTTGTCTTATTAATTGTCTTAGAACTATGCGCCATTAATTAAAAAAGACACTAAGGACTTTAAATTTCTCTCCCCCCCCCAGCTATGGACCTGGGTCTGCATGACTTTCAGGTAAGGTTGCACACTCCAGCTTGGGAGATTCCCGAGGATCCCAGGAGAAGAAGAAAAGGGGGGTGGGGAGTGGAGGGAAAGCCTTTGGGAAAAATTGTATTACATCTGACAACCCCTGTGCATTTTGCCTACACCTCATCAGGGAAATCTGTATAGTAACATTGCCAGGAAGTTCCCATAGCAGCAGAATTTCAGACACTTCCTCTTCCAGTGATGTCACTTCCTTGAACTAAAATTCAAATAGTAAATTTAAATGTACTACCTCCTATCATACAACCTCCACCGTCCCATTAACATTAAATGTAATTACACCTCTGAAAATATTGTTATCCCACAATCTTTCAACCAGCTTCTGTACATAAAAATAACTATCAGAATCACAAACACTTTCATGTAGTGGAGCCATTAGCAAAAGTCAATCACCAGCAAAAAACTTTTTAAATAAATTCAGTAAAATTAATAATTTGTGTGAACTTGAAGGCAGGAACCAATACATGCAAAGAATGTTTGCTGAGATAATTTCTATGCCTCCTCTCCTGAGGACCTGCTCAAGGTGGCTTATAAACTAAAGCATAATTTAAAAAGTAATAGAACATAAAAATTTGTTAACATTAGTACACTATTAAAAACTCAGCATTAAAAGCCCAGTCAGAGTATAAAACACAGGAGGAGGAGGAGATTGGATTTATACCCTGCCTTTCACTACCCAAAGGAGTTTCAGGGCAGCTTACAATCACTTTTCCCTTCCCCTTCCCGCAACAGACATCCTATGAGGTAGGTGGGGCTGAGAGAGCTCTTTCGAAAACTGTTCCTGAGAGAAGAGGTCTGGGAGAACTGTGACTGACCCAAGGTCACCCAGCAGCTGCATGTGGAAGAGTGGGGAATCAAACCCAGTTCTCCCAGATTAGAGTCTGCACTCTAACTGCACTTAGAGTCTACTCCCACTGAGCAGTTTATACATACATACATACATTTTTTTATATATGATCCAGGGATCAAACAAGTGAGCAGTTTATAACAAGTCTCATTAAACAGTTCTCAGGCTACAAGGAGGCTGTAAAATCAAAGGGAAAGATCAACCCCAGAATTAAAATCCTGGATTTGGGGAGGGGGGTTGGCATCTGAAAGAGAATAGGGTAGAGGGTGCAAGGCAAGCCTCAAGGGGAATAGCATCCCACAGGCCAGGTGCCCTTGCTAAAAAGCCATCTCTGGTTGCCAGCTGCCTCACTTCTGAATGGAAAGGAAGGAGAGCAGGGCTTGTGGGAAGATCTTAGCTGGCAGGCTGACCAACACTCTGACCGAGGAGACCAGAAGCTGAGGTGTCTTTGCTGAAAGGTCTTCTCCCCAAACAGAGCAGTTGAAAGCCACCAGCTGGGCATAGATTCCCAAGGCCACCCTCATTATCTAGAGTGGCCAGGTTCAGGTTGGGAAACTCCTGGAGACTGAGGGGTGGAGCCTAGGGAAGGTATCATTTGGGGGAGGGGGGACTCAGCAGGATGTAGAGACCATCCTCCAAAGCCACCATTTCCTTCAAGGGAATTAATCTCTGTCATCTGGATGATGGAGGCCTTATGTGGAGATCAGTTGTCATTCTGGGAGATCTCCAGGCCCTACCTGGAGGTCTGGCAACCCTACGTTTCATATCACTCAAACAAATCCAAACCTCACATGGAAGCAAATCATGTGACTTACCTAGCCATGTGACTCTCTCTCCCCCGGAGATCACTGTACCCTGAAGGTGGGGGATCCACAGGAGGGTCTCAGCAAATGTCACAGGTTTTAATTTCTGAGCTCCAATGAGAAGAAAGGGGCCTTTCTATAAAGTTCCTTCCCCAGTGCACAAATTGCTTTGTCCATTTTCAACGGACCGCATTTCCTCTACATTCCTTGAGGAACGCAGATGGATTTTGTTCCAGCTCCACATCGAAAAACTAATTTATGGCTTTGCCTTCTCTCACCTGGGATGCAAATGTTTGTAGAAATAAACCCATCCTCTCTTTTCTTTCTATCTCTCTGTCATACACTGATTATTTTGTTATCTCAGGATGAAGGATGATTTATGTATATTCCCCCAATTTCTTTCATGGTGCCTGTTGGCGGTTCCACCCTGACATTCGCTGGAACAGCTGCTGTCTATTGAAACAGGACAAAAGAGTGCTTTCAACAAGATGCTGAAACCTGTTATCAACACAGGCGAGACAATAAGCTAGTTTTCTAGATTCGTTGCCATCAGCTCTGGATTCCTGACTAGTTTTAGCCATCTCTTAAAAATCAATTAATTACAATACAGGTGCACGAAGGTAAACAGGTCTATCTTGCCGGTGACAGCTCAATCAGCAGGCAGATTAATGTGTAGACATCTTTATGGCACAGGGATAGCTAGGTTGGAGGGGAAAGAAAAGAAAGAACCGGGCATCCAAGGCAATGTACCAAGAAGGGGCTGGCAAATAAATGGCATTAATATGTTCTGAACTGTCTCAAAATACATATTCTAAAGCTCTCCAATGCTGTGTGAAAAGAAACCCTGAAAAAAACCACTCCCCCAAATTTATTCAAAGGTACCATCACTCTAAGTCTTATTTATTTTATTCCAAATATTCTTGTACTATTACACTTATATCCAATTCCCCCCCCCCACATTGCTCACGGCATTTCAGAGCATTCCATTTCAAACCAGGCTACCTTAGAATCTGATTATGTAGCCTAATTTATCCTTCAGGAGTTCATAGGAGGTCACTTTTGCAACCCAAAAGGTTGTAATCCTGTGTACACTTACTTGTGAGTAAGCCCTGTGGAAGACAGTGGGGCTTACTTCTCAGTAAACATCCATAGGTTTGGATTGTAAGGCAGCACATCTGGTCTGTGGGTTGCCAACAGGCCTAGAGAAAAATGACTTAATGGGACATTATTTACCAGGTGATGCTATTTATCTTCATGCCATGAAAGGTTTTAGCTGTTCATTTGCATATGTATAGTCTCTGTTAAAAGGACAGGACATTTTTCTCCAGGCCATGTTGACAACCCTAGCTGGTCCTGATATGATTTCAGCTTACTCATCGTTACTGTAACACATGCCAATCATTTTAGATGAGTTGGAGGGGGGCAGATTTATTTATTTATTCATTGTATTTATACCACTCTGTTACGCCAATCACTTTATTTACAGTAGATGGGTGGCACCTTGCCAAACTGTAATCCCACCTACTTACAAGTCCATCCCATGACCTCCCTCATTGGTGCATGTAGAAAGGGGCAGGTATTCTATGGGTTGGGCAATATTTGAAACTCTACACTCTATCTCATGGAACACCATCTGGCCAGGTGTGAAGTCTCGGCTTCATGTGCCTTCCTTGATGTGTAGATGGATCTTGGCTTTACCAGGCAGACAAGGCACCATCAACAAGAAATGGCAATTCAGATGCAGATCAAGTCCATGTTCTGCATGACATCTAGTCTCCTCAGCAATGGGGGAATTTCTTCTTCTTGGTTGTTGCCTCTGCCCACAATGGCTAACATGTGCTTCTTCTTCCCATAAGGCTTTGAGCTGAATGTGTGCAAACTACATTAACATGAAAGGCAGGCAAGTGTTCCCTATGTGAAATGTCTCACAGTAGGTGATGCAAACAGCTTCCTCTAGGCCTATGGTACACAGGTGTGTGCACAGTCCATGTGTTGCGTGTGTAAGCAGATATAAAACCATAAATTAGTCCATTTCTCAACACCTCCCTCCCCGCAAATGGGCTCAGGGCGGCTTACAGTGGTCGGTACAATGTACCTAGTTTGCATAAAACATTTAAAACATTTTAAAATGGATTAAAACAATCATACATTTAAAGTGCTCGCAGTACTGGTCATTCATTCATTAAATTAAATGGCGTGCTCTAAAATCTACTATCAGAGTTCCCAGTTCAGCGATCTTCCGGCTTCCCATGGAGACATGGCTCTATGTCCACACTAGGGCCGGCCTGGACCACAGATGTTTGGATGATGGTCGTTGGTGGAGGTGGTGGGCAGCTCCTAATTAAAAGCCTGGTGGAAGAGCTCCTTCTTGCAGGCCCTGCGGAACTGTAAAAGGGAAGATACAAGGGAAGAAATGAGCAACAAGGGAATGAGCAACAAGGGGTACAAGGGAAGGGATGAGCAACAAGAGGGAAGAGAATTATGAAATTACCTCTTTGGAAGATCAGGTTGCCAGCTTTTAAACTGGTCCCTCTAACTGTCCCTTTCATACCCAATTGATGTGCAAGCAGTTGCAGGTGGTGTTACTGAACTTCATGCCATAAAAAGTTTCAGCTGCCCACTCCCACTCATTCAACCTCTTATTATAGGAAAAGGACCTTTTTTCCTGTCCAGTTGGCAACTTTATTGGGAGAGGGGAACCTGATTTGTATACCCAGAGAAGACTACCGGTGAGATCTTCCACCCTTAACCTTTTCCTTTCTATCTCCTTGCAGTGGGGGAAGTCCTTGCACTTTGTGACCAGAAAATCATGCCATCCACATACAGGACTGCCAGATCTCCAGCATTCCGAACCCTGACTTCATAAGGTTGTCCTGCTGACATCACACTGAATATCAGTACTAACGTCCACACAGCACTAGGAATTGTGTCATATGATACCTGTGAATGTGTGGGTTAAAGCAATGGACTATCTGCCACCAGGTAACAAGATGATATGTAAATAAACTCACTAAACATAAAATACAAGTGTGCTGTTAGCAACAGGCTCTTTCCTCCTATCTCTAGTCCACGTGTGAAATAGTTTTGAGAAGCAAGCATGCATGGACATCTCAAAGGAAGCTCTCCAGTGTATGGACTAGTCAAAACTCTTCAACTTGAATCCCTGAAACTGAGCATCCAAAACTATGCCTCAAGACTCTAATCATGCACTTTTCTCACAAGGAAGCTACCCATCCAGGGGATAATTCTTAGTAAGAACCATAATGGCACCTCCTAGGATTAGGTCAATCCTCATCCAACGCAAAAGGCATTGCTGCTGGCTTTCCCACAATCACAGAATCCCTGTGACCTTTCAACATCCAGAGGTCTTTCTGTAGAGAGTGTTTAAAATGTTTTGCTTGCAGTCGTGTTCAGTGGCAGAGAGCCCACAGAGAGGTGAGCACCAATTTAGTACTTATTCTAAGGACCACAAGTCCCACTTTAGCACCATTGCCTCAAAACAGGTATAAGAGGCCAAACAAATTGACACAAATCCAGTGAGCATTCACAGCATCTTCCAACTTCTTCATTCTCCCTATTACTGTGCAGGTCACATCCCGGGGATTATGGAGAAGCTAAAAAAAAAAAATCTTGAAAGAGCGACATCCAGCCAGAGGAGAATCTGTCGTGACTGAGCTGCAGCTAGAGAATTTTCTAGCAAGTGTCCCTTTAATCAGATTAAGGGCCTCTGTTTTTGCTGTTTCCCAAGGTACCGTTCTGTCCTGTACTTCCTCTCTCTAGACAGCAGAGTCGGAAATTGCTGAAGAGACACCACAGAAGAGGATCCTTTCTTTGATCATCCCTGAAGAGCTTGATAAAGTAACCTTGGCCTTTAGTTCTTTTCAATAAGCTGCTGCCCACCAAAGCAAGGCTCCCGCTTTGATTTGTACTTTAAATGAAACAAGAAGCCTCTCTGTTGATCAGCACAAAGAGGGAAAAGAAACAACTGATCTTAAGAGTCACTACAGTGTGCATAATTTAAAGGGAAGTGGATAAGAATATGCAGAAGAAAAATTCATAGGTCCCTTATGAAGTCCTGGTGTCAGAAGGAACCTCTAGGGCAGTGATCTTCAGTGTGGTACTTGTGGGTACCATGATGCCAGCTGATGGGCTCCTATAGGGCTGCCACCCTCCAGGTGACACCTGGAGATCTCCCACTATTACAGTCAACCTCCAGACAACCAAGATCAGGTCCCCTGGAGAAAATGGCTGCTTTGGAGGGTGGACTGTATGGCATGATACCCTGCTGAGGTCCCTCCCATTCCCAAACCCCGCCCTCCCCAGGCTCTGCCCCCCAAATCTCCAGGTACTTCCCAACTCTCAGCTAGCAGCTCTAGTTTCTTGGGGCTCATTTGCTTCTTCAACAAAGCATCTCTTCTCTAAAGCAAAGAACTATCCCTGGCTTTCCTCCATTTCACTGGAGTAGAAGTTGTTTCAGAAGCACCCAGGAGCTTTGTGCTTGCAGAGAACAACCATTCACAAATAGCTGTAGGATGATGCTCAAGTTGCAACCTCCCAGCATTCTGTTATTGGCCCCAGCACCCCATGGCATTTATTTTCAAATTGCTATCCTTCATGACAGCCATTTAGTGGTGTCATATGGATGCTTCTGAAAACAGCGCGGCAGTAAGGAAGCCAAGATACAGCAAAACATCTCAGTAGAAGCAAGTCTGATAACTTAGAGACAGAGGATGTCTGATCAAAATTATTGGCTGAATCCCAGGATTTAGCTGGAGTTCCATGAGGCTTGGCCAGGAGAGACCTACCGTTGCTGCCTTGTTCAATTAAGCAAGTATAAAGCCAACAGTTGTGATAATCTGACCCACAATCAAACAGTCATAAGACCAGGGGTCATTTGGGGGGGGACGCGGGGGGACGCCATCCCCCCGGGTGAGGTGCGGGAGGGCGGGGCCTGGAGCTCCCCTGCTGGTGCCCGCTGGAGGTCGCCGCCGGCTGTGGGGAGGACACACTTCCGGTGATGTCAGGGGGTGTGGCATATGCTAATGAGTTATGCTAATGAGTCCCCCTAGCTCTTTTTCTACGAAATGACCCCTGCATAAGACTTATAAAGAATGCTGTTTATGTATTGCAATCTAAAGCACTATAACATGTTACACAACATCGTCTCCGGATTACATAACAACGTTTCAAAAAATGAATCTTCTTCAGGAGATATTATTAAATTCAGATAGGACGCTGATCTCAATTAACATACAGGCTCAAAATATGCTGCTATGTTTCTACTGGATCCCGGGCGTCTCGACATAGCAGCATATTTTGAGCCTGTATGTTAATTGAGATCAGCATCATATCTGAATTTAATAATATCTCCTGAAGAAGATTCATTTTTTGAAACATTGTTATGTAATCCGGAGACGATGTTGTGTAACATGTTATAGTGCTTTAGATTGCAATACATAAACAGCATTCTTTATCAGTCTTATGACTGATTGTGGGTCAGACTATCACGACTTTTGGCTTTATACTTGTTTAACTGATTGGGTCGAGTGTGTCCAGATTTTTTTGCTGCCTTGTTCAAGCCAGGCTTCAGCCGCAATCCCCAAAGCTGACTTCATAGCTCTGGGAAGTGTTGATGGGACTGGAGAGTGATGTGAGTAAGAGGGAAGAAAATCCCCTCCCCACAAGTGCTCATCAAATGTAATGGGTTCCTATTGCTCTGTGTGACTTCTTGTCAGCAAATTTAGCAAAACCGGTCATCATCATCTTTACAAAAACTTCCAGCTGTGATGTTATCTTGAGCTGGTCAGCAGTTTTGGCTTCCCACCTCCCTGGTTCACTATAGAAAGGTTCCCCCTAAATGAAAATAAACTCAGACTGGTAGTGGGATATCCAAAAATTCAGGATTATAGAATCAGTGTTTCACCAGAAAGCCAAATTCTAATTTTCACCATTTTTTTCCAGTGCATGCCCCTACTCAGCACCTAAGAACATAAGAGAAGCCAACACTGGATCAGGCCAATGGCCCATCTAGTACAACGCTCTGTTACACAGTGGCCAAAAATACCAGGTGCCATCAGGAGGTCCACCAGTGGGGCCAGGACACTAGAAGCCCTCCCACTGCTGCCCCCCCCCAGCACCAAGAATGCAGAGCATCACTTGCCCCAGCGTGAGAATTCCTATCTATACCTTGTGGTTAATAGTCACTGATGGACTTCTGCTCCATATGCTTATCTAATTCCCTCTTGAAGCTGTCCATACTTGTAGCCGCTGTCACCTCCTGTGGCAGTGAATTCCATGTATTAATCACTCTTTGAGTGAAGAAGTACTTCCTTTTATCCGTTCTAACCCGACTGCTCAGCTTGCATTGTGAGAAAGGGAGAAAAGTACTTCTTTCTCGACCTGCTCTATCCCATGCATAATCTTATAAACCTCGATCATGTCACCCCTCAGCCGTCATTTCTCCAAGCTAAAGAGCCCCAAGTATTTTAACCTTTCTTCAAAGGGAAAGTGTTCCAAACCTTTTATCATTCTAGTTGCCCTTTTATCCACTTTTTCCAATGCTGTAATATCAGCCTGTCTGTCCTCCATTTATTTAATTATTTATTCATTCATTCATATTCCCTCTTTCTCCCAAATGGGAACCCAAAGTGGCTTATGTGGCTCCTCTCCTCCATTTTACCCTCACAACAACCCTGTGAGGTAGATTAGCCTGACAGTGTGTGACTAGCCCAAGGTCACTTAGCAAGCCTCCATTGCAGAGTCAGGATTTGAACCTGGCCTTCGCAGATCCTAGTCTAGCACTTTAACCTCTACACCATGCTGGCAGGCATAACTCACCAGAGAATAAAACTAGGGGACTCAAAACTGGCTATCAGCTGCAGGATGATTGTGGGAGTTCCAGGTCAAAAACTGAAAGGCATGGGAAAATCCTGGTTCAGGTGAAACAAACCACACCCACACAATGCTATTTGTAATGGAAACTAAGGTTCTCTGTTTGTGGCAGGCATAACTCAGAAAACAATGCTACATGCTTGAAAACTGGCCGCAGGATGATGATGGAAGTTGCAGTGCCAAAAATGAATAGGAATAGGTACACCCTGAACCAGGTTATCTCCACTATAGACAACATGTAATAAGAAAGCTTGTTAAGCAACATATCATGGGTCTCTAATACTCAGATCCCCAACTCTACGTGGGTGACACACTTTCAGGCAGCAAGACTGGGTATAGCATTTGTTATAAAGCTAATCTTTAATGATATTAAAAAGACGACATCATTGGTCAAAAGCAAAGTAGCCTCTATGAAGGGCTATTAGGTCTTCCACCAACCCAGTAATAATAATAATGGTAGCAATCCTGTGCCTGAACTAGGAGTTCTAATTTCTGTTCCATATGTATAACCACTAAAACAGATTAATGTTCCATTATCATTCATTTAAAGGGTGGAGGAGGGGGGAAGCATTCTTTTACTACTCTGTTAGACCATAGGGAAATGTTAATTTCCTGCCCTCTCTTGTTCATAATATTAACAAAGGTTTGCTACAGTACTACTATTAAGTACATTCTGTTGCCAAGTAGGATAGGCACGAGAAGGACTTGAGACCAAGAACTGAAAGTAAAGTGTGTGGGGGGAGAGACACAGAAAAACTTGGTAAAGAGAGAGAGAAAAGAATGAGAAAAGTGTCGAAATGACAGAGAGAAATTATGGAAAAGAGAGGGGAAGGTTGCTTTATTTTGCTGCAACATCCTAACTACCACTTTGCAAGATCTGGCTGAGCTGGGTGCAAGGAAAAAGAAGAGACAAAGGCTTGGAAATCAGCTGCGTGTGCTGCAGCCCCCACTCGGCTTGCAAAAAGGCCCTGGCTGCGGTCACACGCAACATTAGCCACGCAAGAGATACGGAAGACAAGCGGAGTTTCCGGTCGCGATCTCACCAGCACATCTGGGAAGCGTAGTGCTTCCGTGGCACAACTGAGGCT